>NC_056735.1:310487273-310679773 GCF_019279795.1 Protopterus annectens | reverse complement strand
CTACAAAATGGCACTAGGGATTGCACGTGTCTAGAATTTATACATGCACCAGTTTACTCCACTGTAATATAATCTCTTTTATTTATATGTAATTCCACTATAAGATAGGAAACATTTGTAACTGTCTTCATTCTTTCTGTAAAACTCAGTCTTGGACGAAGATGATGCATATGGATCAGCTCAGGGTTTTTATGGTTCCTTGAATCCTTTCCAACTAATGAAAATTTTCAGTGAAAATCACAAACTTCTCCTTAACTTGTGTAAAGCTGGAGAATGCTATATTAATAAAAGGGGGGGTCTGGGATGAAGACACTGCATGGAACATTTGAATTACTTGAACTACACTTTACCTAGGACCTCTACATTATTTTTGGGACATCATTTTTACTGAAATGGATCATCAATATATCAGACTTGATGGGTCATACTGTAACAGATCAGCTCACTCACTCATGAATGAACAAACAGTAGATAATAGATACATAATCAACTGAGCCTTGCATACAGAGTAACACTTTTCAAAGAAAGTCAATTTATTTAATGAATATATTTTAAGGTGATGAATATTATTTATTGCTTATTAGCTGACAGCAGGCCTCACCAAGATGTCTATAAGAAATTAATATGTACTTACACACACACACACACACACACACACACACACACACACACACACACACACACACACACACACACACACACACACACACACACACATGAGCAAGCAAAAAAACAAGTATTTGTTAATGCTGAATGCTAACTGCATTGATGTTGACTGTATACAAATGATTTGTAGAGTTTGCTGTCACTAGGGGATGGGGGAGGCTTCTCAGCGTAAGTCCAAATGTGCCTCCTTGCACTGCATAGTCAATCCCGCTGCTCAATCTGAATGCAAAGCTTGCAGGTTAGGTTTAGCAGCTGGGTGATCTGGCACAAGATGGGTGGCTGTGATGTAGCTTGAACACATGATAGGAACACAATAAAGAAAGAGGCTACAGAAAAAAGGAATACTGCAGTATGGAGAGACTTTATACTGATCAACCCACAGACCACTTTATCCGCTATCTCACTCTCTGTGTTTCATTGCTTCACAATGCTTACTGACATACTGTAACTATACTTTAAATAAAATCATACAAACAGACACACACACACACACACACACACACACACACACACACACACACACACACACACACACACACACACACACACACACACACACACAGACATTAATTCCCAGGGAAGGGTGGTAATATGCTTCAATACTACAGACTTATCTCCCACCCAAGGTAGTAAACTGCCACCATTCCAGTTTACTAGACTGGGTACCTCCCAGTTACAGTTTCACTTTTGTTAATAAGCCAATTAATTATAAACATAAATAGTAGTGTATTGCAGCATAGTCTAGTCAATTAGAGGTGGATTTCAGTAGCTTTTTGGAAGTTAGATAGAAATACTCACTTATCAATTATTGTATAAATAAGTAGACAAACAACCACTAGCTTCTTAAAATGGAATAAATAAAACTACTTTAAGCAGAAGAAAATTACTTAAGCAATACAGTTAACAGTTACATTTAAAGAGAACTATGAAACTGTAGACTGAATCAAAATATAATCCTTCTAAACAAATAGAATACAAGAAAGAAAACATCTACCTGAAGCTAGACTTTGCCTAGCTAGTTTTTGAACTAAAATAATTACTGACCTAAGCTAAACTGGTTGAATTGTCAGAACATGTTAGCTAGTGAGACATGAGGGTTCCTATTGAATTGTCAACAGCTTAGGTTGTCGAATGCTTAATCATCAACACCTAAGCGTCTAAAGCTTACAATAGCAAATGGGCACATCATCGAATTCTTTCCTCGGGAAAGAATTTGCATGGCCGTTATTGGGGATTTGCCCTGTCCCCAATGTAGAGCAATCTCGGAGTTGGTATATTTTTGGGAGGTGTGGGGGGCAAAGATATTTGTGTGTGCTTGTTTATTTTGTTTACGGATGGCCACCCGAATTCTTTCCCGAGGAAAGAATTCGATGATGTGGCAATTTGCTATTGTTAGCTTTCAATGCTTAGGTGTTGATATTTTAGGATTCGACAACCTAAGCTGTCGATGTTATGATATAGACGCAGACATAACAGCAGATAATTCACAAGTTTGTATGTCACAAGCACCAGGGTAGTTTTTCTTCTTCTCTTTCTGCCTCATCTATTTGGTGTATATATATTTTCATACAAACTGCATATGCAGCTAAGCATAGTACATGTACTAAAGAGCCTGATTTTCCTGGTCATGGTCTTGGTTAGCTATCTTCTTAAAGAATCTTCTAATTGCAGTTTTACAACCCTTAGCCTCTGCTCAGGAACAGTCACAGACCTTGTAAACACAGGACAGAATAATTACATTCTCATAACCTATGTATAATTGCTTTAGTTAAAAAGACAAACTAAGTATATAGATACAAATACACCCAAATAAAGCTTGAGGGAATGAACTCAGACTAACAAATGAACAAAGTAAAGCCATTTATTATGAAGCGCTTTTCATCGCCTGTGATGAGGCAACATCTCAGATTCATCTTTGTTAGTCTGAGTTCATTCCCTCAAGCTTTCTTTTGGGTATAATTGCTTTAGTTACAAGCTCCATATACTTTTCTATACATTTTATAGAAAAGGTCACAAGTGCACACATCTTTTCATGCCACCAAAGAACATACATTGTGGATTGACAGTACATTGAGATAAGTCACAATTTCTTATAGGTTTTCCTGCTACTGAAAAACACAAATATTGCAGATTGATTCACATAATGTAGATTACCTGCTGCAGGATTTACAAGGATTAAGTAGAGGTCATGTATCTGTTATATTCTCCCTCAGATTACAGTGACATATTTATTCTCAGACATCATGTGCATGACATAGTGCCCCAAATAATTTAGTTAAGTTTATGTAGTTTAGCTTATTTTATAGGTTAGCACTGGTGGGTGGTTGAAAAGAAGTTAAGAAACTCAAAAGCAATACCCAAGTTGTGTTTTTGGTCACTTATTATTGGAATGTTACTTGATGTTAGTTGAGTTTTCTGATCCATGGTGGCAGAGTTTAAAAACACAGAACTCTTAGTGAGCTTAAAGTATGAACTAAGTGAATTGGAATTTTGCTGAAAAAAGGCAAACACTGCTAAAGTGCAGCAGTTTGAGTTGTTAAGATGAAGTGGAGAGGTGGCCTTATACATGGTGATACAGGTAGATATCATAGTCTTGTTGGAGTCTTAATTTTTAAGGAAGCATTTTCAAAAATATTGAAATAACCTCCTATTTATTTGTTTGTTTATTTATTTATTGACTAGGGTAGCCTGAGTGAGCTGTTGTAGTCCCTTTTTGGTGGAGGCCTGGTGAGAAAAGCTCCAATTACAAAGTAGGCAGTTTTATACAATATAGAAACATGCAAAGCTTAAAATTACAATATGAGCATACAATAACTGAAAATGCAGTTATACTAGAGAAAATCTACAATAAGTAAAAAATAGAGTCATCACATATTCGTACATGACAAATTTGCATACACAGTGAGATTTACAATGTAATTTACAATTTTACATTTATGGGTAGGAGAAATATGACAGATAAGTACAAAGCAGAGAGCAGATGATGAATATATGAGTAACATGCATAATTGTTAACTGATATAGAGATAAAGGAAGTTGTAGTGAAGATGAAGTAAATGTAGAAGGTAATGAGTGTGAGGTGGAATTTGGAAAGGTTGGTATGTTATGTGATGCTGGTAGGGATAGAATTCCAGATTTTGTAGACAATTTGAGTATAAAGGTAGAACAGCATAGTTGTAGGTTTTACTTATGGTTAATAGGGACTTGTCTGTGAAGCTTAGTAACCTTGCAGGGTTGTAAGGTTGCACTAAGGCAAGCGGTACAGGACAGTTCTGAGGTATGTAGATCATATTATGAAGAGTTGCTAAATGGGTGAAAGAGCCTGCCTGACTGTTTTAAGGCCAGGCAGTGGTGGGATTTTGAAGGCTGATTAGTGGTGAATTTAGTTATCTTATTGCAGCATTGTTAAATTTTTGTTAGTAGAGATTGCTGAAGACTGGTGTAGATGGGGGAAGCATATAGTTGTGAAGAAAGGTGGTGTACAGAGTCCATTTTGTTTTTTGATACTGCTATTTAAAAAGTGCTGCGATACAAAAGTCCAGTTTTTCTGAAGGTTTTATTGATAGTTTGTTGTATCTGAATATCAAACTTTAGGTGGTTATGTAAAATGACACCAACTAGCTTTATGTGGGATACAAGTTTGATATAACTGTTGCTGACGAAATAATGGATAAGTTATTTTTTTATATAGGATGCAGATTTTTGGTGTGAGCATTCAACAGCAGGGGGTAAAAATTGTTGAACCAGGTTTCTATGGAAGAAAAAGCTTTTGAAGTATTTTGCTGAAGTTCTGGAGGGCTGTAGCTGTGGCTATTAGTGCAACATTATCAGCATATTGACTGACAGTTGTGTCATTAGTAGTAGAGCAGAATTCATTGATAAAACATTTTAAAGAGTATGGGGTCCAGGACTGAGCCTTGTGGCACTCTGACTGAGATGGGCAAGACTGGAGATTGTTCTTTCTGACATTTTACGGCCTGTAGCTATAGACCAAGGAGAGGGAGGAAATGTCAAGGCCCAGTGAAGACAGTCTTTGGAGAAGAATCTGATTCATTGGTTCATAGTTAAGTAGTGGGCTAACTGCCCTTGTGGTCTACTTTAAGCCTAGCTAATTTCCCTTTTGAAGGTTAGAATCAAACCCTCTACCTTCTGTCTGTTGGGTAAGCACCTTAACTATTATACTAACCCCCTACACTCTTGGAATACAGTGTCAAACACCTTAGATAAGTTAAGTAATAGGGAGGAAACAAAATTTCCAGAGTCTGTGTGGAGGTTGATATGATAGGTGAAATTAAGAAGAGCTGTGGTACTGTTGAGGTGCTGAAGCCATGCTGAGCAGCATACCTCTCAACTGTCTAGATTTTCGCAGACTGTCTAGATTTTTGATTTTTGCCTTATATTTTTAGTTTGCTCCTTACAAAATGTGTGGTTTTCTGGCAAATCACTGAGAATTGAAGTCATTAAATAATGACATACAGCAGAGAGTCAATTATCAGAAACGTCAATTATCAGAACCAGCCTTCCAAAGTTTTCGGGTAAGAAAAATCATAAAGACTGAATATGTAGACGTTATATATATTTGCTTGAGCATGTTTTTTGAGCTTGTAGCCAGCTCATGTGTGAAAAATATTCCTTATTGTCCATTGGAATCACTGAATGGTTGAAAACTGTATTCCTGCATGCAGAAAAAAAAGCAGATTTTAGAAGTTTTTTATCTGGTTCAATTACATGTTTGATTATTCAAACAGTTTGATTATCTGAATGACCCTAGGTCCCAGTTAGTTCAGATAATTGACTCTGTACTGTACATTTGAGGTTCAGACTTCATATCATTCAGCATATGCATGCTAACACAAATCCTGTTATTCTAGTAACATTCTAAATTTATAAGAGCAATATTTAAAATTTGTTCCTGTTTTTAGGCCTTTGTCACCCCATTATTTTAGGCTTTGTCCAGATTTCTTGCACTAAGAGGTTGACAGCTATGCTTAGCAGAGGAGAGGAGCTTGTTATCCCTTACTTGTTTAAGAAGCTGGGACTGTGTACACTTTGAGGATTTTTGATAATGAAGAAAAATGTATATAGCTTGGTGCTTTCAGAATTCAGTGGAGTCTTCTCATTTGAATAAATGAATAATTAGTGACTTTTCCAGATAATGGGTACATAGTTTTCTCGGACAGATTTGTTTATGAGGACAGAGACAGGGTATGATAAAAGGTCAAAAGCCATATTGATAGATTTTGAGATAAGATTATCAAAAGCAATTGTAGTGGGTTTTAGCTTACGAATTTGTTTTTGAAGGTAGATGTGGGAACTGGGTTGATGTGGAAGGCAATGACTTTAGAGGATAGTTCTATGGGGTTGGAGACGGGGATAGGTAGATGGTTATTTATGAGAGAGGTGACTGAATTTTTAAAGTGTGAGTTAAGTTGGTTAGAAAGAGGTTTGGTATAGTTATTGATGATAGGAGCTGTTTGGGTCGGGTGACCTGGATTTAAAAAATTCTTAATGAAGGACTGGAATTGTTTGGAGTTCTTAGTGTGTGTATCCTGAATTAAGGTGCAGTGAGTTTTTTATCAGATCTGACTGTTTTTATTTCTTGCAGTTCATCTAATAAGGTTAATTTGCAAATGAAAATACCTTCTGGACTAATAAGGATCATGACAGTAGTACCTCAGCTAGCATCCAAATGCTGTTTTCTAATGTTTGAAAGGTCAGCTATCTTACAATACTTCATAGCAGGGGATTATGGATGATGTGATAAAGTCCTCTAGGAGGTGAAAGGAACTGCTAATCACCAGTTCTCCTGTAATTAGAACCAAGTCCAAATTTAACAATCACCAGCTGCAAAATTCAATGCTGCAGTGATACAAAATCAGAAGTTATCTACTGCATGAAAAATGCACTAGCTACAACAACAAAGAATGAGACATAACTGAGAAGTTGCATTTAAGTATTTGTTAAGATTTAACATTGGAGATTAGAACTATTTACATTTTAAATCCCAATGAAAGGAACTAATGTAAAAAATTAAGAACAAGAACAACACACCACCATTGAATTGAGATGTGAAAGGTATAAGCAGTATGTCTGAAGTGCGTGAAGAGGTTGTGACATAAACAGTGGCAGCCATGTACTCAGGTACCATCTTCATTACCTGTTATAGTCACTGTTGTGGCATGTTTGCGGCATATGAACACCAAAATATTAACAAGGTGCCTAAAATGTGCTGTGGAATTAGGGAAGACAAGAAGAAAGAAAAAATAGAAAAAAAAGTTTTCCAGCAGGTATGAACCTAAAAATAGTTTAAGTTTTAAGTTCTGTATGAGCTATATAAGGAGAATGATAACATGGGGGGCATAAGGAAATAAAAGAAGATGATGAGAGCAGAATCCTGAATGATAACATGGGGGGGCATGAGGAAATAACAGAAGATGATGAGAGCAGAATCCTGAATGATAACATGGGGGGGGGGGGCATAAGGAAATTAAAGAAGATGATGAGAGCAGAATCCTGAATGATAACATGGGGGGGGGGCATAAGGAAATTAAAGAAGATGATGAGAGCAGAATCCTGAAAAGTAATTAAGCAGAGTGACTTCAGAGTCAGTAGGCAAGCCAAGAAGAACTGCAGAGGTTGTTACTTAATCTGAGAAAGAATGGAGAGTTGTGCCTGGCTGTTTAGTCATACGAAAAACAGAAAATACAAAAACAGACATTGCAAAACACATTTAAAAAGATTATGTTGTTGTTATCCACAAAAATCTCAGTTAAATATGAAAGTCATCTATCTTAATGAGGACCTTTACATAAATAAGATACTTGCACACCCACAAAGCGATATCAGTTGCAGAATGCAGTGCAGTTTTTGTGAGTTGTACTCCATTACTGTTTTTTAAATGTAAAGTGTGGTTGGTAATGTTGCTATTGAATTTCAGTGGTGCAGTTACCCTTTGATTTAATTCTGAGAAAGGAGATTAGTATTACTTTGCAAGGTTATTTATTCATGTGAGCTGCATTTTAAACAGACAGTTTTATTATATTTAATATTTCTAAGAGTTTGACAGTTATTACTATTTTTCTGGTACACTCAGGATTTGCTTTATTTCAAGAAAGAGGATTAGCAAGGCTGTGTAAAATGCATTTTTATGATCTTAACTCTAGTGTTGTTGCTGTATGATTTCACAGGTGATTCATTTTAATGTCCTAATAGTGATCCAGATCTTAGGAGGGCAGTGACTAGCAGGCACACAATGACAGTAGACGTAAGACAAAGACTATTACAGGCACACAGTCTTCTGGTGAAAAATCAAAGTGGTTGCAAAATGTCAACTTTTATTTTGATCCAAAATGTAGTTTCCATGACAGTAGATTGGTGTTCATCATGACCCTCAGTCTCACTGCACTCCATCTGCACAAGGTAAAATTACACCTGCAGGACAGTACTTCTGAAAGCGTGCTAGTGTCAGTATCCATCTGCAAAGCAATACTGTTGTGAAACACTATGTTGGTGAACATAGAATTGATGTTGAATTTTTTCTTAATAAGTAATCTGTCAGCATGTGTCTTTTACTGTAATAAGTTGGAAATTGAGGTTTGTCTATCTGCATTTCAACTTCTCCTTGCTTTACAGGGCATAATCTTAAAATCCACTTTATGTGCACTGTTTGTTTTAACTTAGGCTGTTTCATTTTGAATTTCTGCCATTAGCATTACTGTATCTGGGTTCATAGTGACCATTTATTCCTTCTGTCTTTGTCAGTATAGAGCAGCATGCTCCCTCTTTATAGTAGTTAGTAAGTAAGTTGATCAAGAAATTGGTTTTAATATATATATATATATATATATATATATATATATATATATATATATATACATATATATATATACATTTATCACAAAATTAAAATATCAAACAATAAGTGAGCACCAAGTTTTCAAAAAAAAAAAAGTAACTTTTTTTTGTGGATAGTGACCCCCCCCCACTTGCACACCCTGCACCTCCTGCTAATTATATACACCAACTCTAAGAGCGTACCACACTGGGAAAAGGGAAAATACCCTGATGCCTGCTGTACCATAATCTCTCACAGATTTAAAATGTTATGTTCAGTCAGATGATTTTCTGTCATATTTCATTTTTTTCCTGGTTGGAAAAAAAAAGTTTGACGAAAGGGGTGTAAACCATATCTATAGCTATAACTGTATATATATATATATATATATATATATGTATATATATATATATATATATATATATATATATATATATATTTATATAAAGGCATGATAGTTTATACAAGTTGATTTATTAACAGTTACTACCTGCAGTATAAAGAAGCATTTTACATTTTATGTAAGCAGAACACAAGGTAGGTTGTAAGATTTGTTTGGATAAGACTTCTTATTATTCTTATTCTAAGAGGCAAATTTCCAGTCTCTAAACATTTTTATTTTTTGCTAATAGATTCAGTAAATAAGATTAAAAATACTTACTACCTATAATTATCTTTCCAATGAAATGAAAGTGGTACCTATCAAAAGGATTTAGCCTTTCAGATACTTATTTTTTTGGAAAGGTTATTCACTGAAGGTATACTGGAAAGCAATAGTAAAACCTTGAAAACATCAGGACTTAATATTTACAAAGAACAATTTGCTAACTTAATTGTACTCAAGCATTTAATAGCTATTCAATATTGCTATACACAGTGTTTTCAAGAGATATGGCATGTGATAAAAGGTATGGAAAATTTTCCACTGGAGTACCTAGTTAAGTTTTAAAGATTCCAAATCTATATTGGCCATCTTAAATCAATCTTAGGTATATAAAGATAATATTATTCCAAATTACTAGTTTGTTGGTTAAACTTATTGCTATATACTTCTCACATAGGAAAATTCTTATTTCCTGAATTAGCTTTGGGTCCTATATCTATGCCACCTCAGTCAGTTCATACATGGTAACAATTTACCATCCGGATTCCTGAGGCATTTTGCATTTTCAAGTAATGATAACATTTTCTGCTAGATGTTATGAATTTTACTTATCTACTTCTGAACTACTACATGTTCAGAATTTTTTCATGCAAGGTGTTAAATTGCAAGATTTGAAGAAATCATTAAATTTGTTTGGTAGTAGAATATTACCATTGGTAAAGAACCATGGAACAGGTAATTTCAGAAACAACAAAGTCTTAATGGGATATAATTTTTCAATTCTCAGGTACATATGTGTCCTTTAGTCATATTTCCATTCAACACAAAGTCCTTCTGGGGGTACAGGATGGGTTATCAGAATTCAGACTCATGCTGATATGGTGGCATTGATATTGCTTATTCTTAAGACTTAGGCAGTTATAGAGAAATATTACCTTTTTTAGTGGTATTTTGCCTTGCTGTTTTTTTTTTTTTTGAGGGGGGATTATAATGCCCTTTGGAAACCTGACAAATAGAAATATATTAGAATTTCTTATGCTCATCTTGAATACCAAAGGATTCTGTTACTTCATTCGAAGACTAAGACACTTTCTCTTTTTCTGAGAACCAGTGATGAGACATTTTCATGGGCTCCTGTATGTAAAAGACACCATGGAATAGAACTAAATACAATGCTTGGAGTCATCTACAGTTTTTGTAATGAGAGTAAAATATAAATGTTATATTATTTACTTTCCTTTTATTTGTACCTAATCTATAAACCTTTTGTGGCCAGTTTCCTTTCCTCATATTTGATCCTTATGTTTCTTACCTTTTTCTGTTTTACCTTTTTATTTTTACCTACTTTCAGATTATGTCTGGGCCTGGGTTTACTACAGATGCCTGTGTGCTATTTCCTTGTAACTCATTTCCTTGCTGCTGTTCATTTATTTTGACAAGTGCTCTAACTCTTACTAATTTGATATCCCCGAATTAAGCATTCCTCCCAATGCCTGACCTCACCACACTACCTAGCCCTACCAGAACCCTGATGATAACCCTAAAAATTCCCACCCAGTCCCTAAACCTAAAGTCCCTGATTGCTCCTTAAACCTAAAATCCCCTTCTCCCTCCCTAAACCCAAACTCTCTGATCACTCCTTAAATGTAAAATCCCATTCCCCCTCCCTAAATGTAAACTCCCTGATTGCTCCCTAAACCTAAGATTCCCTTCTCTCCCAACCTTAAAGTCCCCTATCACTCCATAAACCTAAAATTCCCTTCCTTCTCCATAAATTTAAAATCCTCTCTTCGTTCCCCTTTTCAATGTTCCGAGCATGCTTGCACTTCCTTATCTGCCATGCAATCAATTGTAGTTTGAGCATGAGCAGCTGCCTGCACAGGCTACAAGATACTTGAGTCCCCAGCATTGAGGAACTCGTCTTTGAATTCTTGGGACTTGAACTCTTGTTTGGATATATAGGAATATTTGATGCTCTGTAATATGGGTAACCAAATTACACAAGTGCATTTCCCCTTTGGATAGATCTTTTTATAATAAATAAAAATGAAAAAAAAATGCACCTCAGTTAAGTGAGCATGAGAAAGGTAAGGGAGCTAGGTCAGAAATGAGTCTGATCTGGTAGCATGTGTCATATTGGGCAAGACTGGGGCTGCAGGTACGGAGTGATATGGTAGTACAGAACGACAGTGCTTTTTACCTATGGTCTGGGTTTAACATTTAACTACAACAATGTTCAAACAAAAAGAGTCGTAGCCAGTTAGAGACCAGAGAAAGGGATGCAAATCAAGACAGTATACCTGATTAAAATAAGATAAACATAAACTTTATGGAAACAAAGAAGTCAGAAGCCAGCACTTTAAATAGGATGAAGTACCCAGGCCATGATACACAGGAGGATATATGCGGTCTGTGCCCTAATACTAGTGACAAACTCTAAGTTCACTGCATGGTCTGATAAGACATTTTTGACAAAGAGGGCATATATCTTGTTCTGTAGAAAACTAATGGTAACAGTTATACCTGGCTATCTGTAAATTCTTAGTTCTCCTCCCAGTTTTTTTGCCCAGGGCAAAAGCTATCATAGGCAGCAGTGTCAGGAGAAGAAAAAAACTTTATCTATTAAGCTTTAGATTTACTCTAGGTTTCTGTAGGTTGATTGCTCGATTTACTCTTTTGAAAAGGGTCATTTCTGTGTGATAATGGAGAGCACTGGACCTCACCTGTGCATTTGTGTAGCATGATAGTACTTTAGTGTGATAACTTCTGCCATAGCATTCTGACAGTTTCTTGAGACTGGAAGAGCAGCATTTTTTAC
Source organism: Protopterus annectens (assembly GCF_019279795.1). Taxonomy (NCBI): domain Eukaryota; kingdom Metazoa; phylum Chordata; order Ceratodontiformes; family Protopteridae; genus Protopterus; species Protopterus annectens. The sequence goes on along the minus strand of NC_056735.1, from coordinate 310,667,851 downwards.
ACAAATTACAGAACATTATACATCATTCTGAAATGGGGCAGCTGCAGTGGTGCAGCAGTTAGTGTTGCTGCCTCACAGCAAGGGGTTCTTCAGTTCGAGTCTCGGCTGGGGTGCCTTTTGTGCAGAGTCAGCATGTCCTCCCTGTGGTCATATAGGTTTCCTCTGGGTGCTCCGGTTTCCTCCCAGACATAATGTAGGTGGATTGGACACTCTAAATTGGCCCTAGGCATGAGTGCATGTGTGTGCCTTCTGTGGATGGTTGGGTGCCAGGCTGGCAACTCAACACTGTTAAACTCCACTGCCAATCATGAGCAGACAGGTGATCCACTGTGGCAACCCCTAACCGGGAAAAGCCAGAAGAAAAAGATACATCATTCTGAAATGTTGATTAAAATTGCATTGGTCAGTGCAGAACATTGAAATGAAGATTTTTTTGACAACTAATGAGAATGATGTTTGTTATAATGTGATTCTTGAGAGCTATGACATGCATATTATAAATTATATGCTTTTTCAGATAATGAATGAATCCCAGTAAATATACACAATCTAGTGATGCACATATTTTAATACTGTCACTAATACCAAACTTTGACACATAAACAAAATGCATTACCTGTATAATTTGACTGCCTAGCATCTAGAAGGGGACAAAGTTGGTAGTTATACTGAACTGAAGGAAAACTGTCTAAGAATCCAGGGTCAGGAAGGTAGCATAGCCCATTTTTCATGTTAAATGATCAGTTTCAAGCAATCAGTCTATGTTTAATGCTTCAAAAAAATCAGCATAAGGCATACGCTTTGTGATATATTCTACTACATACTCCTCTGAGCAAACAGGAAGTGATACTGATCCAAAAGCCTTAGTATCATAACATTAAACTAAACTTCATCATGGGCAGGGAATCGAACATGCAGATGACATCTTTTGTAAGGAAAGAAAATAATCTGTTCTTTTAAATATAGAGCCAAGAGTGGACTAACTAAACTGAAATGCTTTGCCTTGCACATTTACTATCAGGTCCTCCTACTTGCTCTCATTCAATAGGCATGATTTCCTGCTCTTCATGTTTGATGAATGAGTAATGGTAATCATGGAGAGCAATGGACCTTTTGTAATGTATCACTTAGTATTCAGGATCTGCACTTACACAAGGTCAAGTGTTCTCCATTATCACCTATTTCTGGAGAAGGAAAAAGTCATCTGGGAGAGGACAACAGTTTACACAAAAAAATGAAAATTAAGGAAAACTTGTGAATAAGACATCTCAGTTAATAGCAGGTACCCCACATACTCTTTCAAAAGAAGGAAAGTGGTCTTTTGCCTCTGGAGACTACATCATAAATCTACATATTTTGTTTAGAAGCTTCTGGAATAATTGAGTATTTTCTTTGAGGCAACATAGACCCAAGTAAGGCTACACTTCATCTGAGCCATAAGTTCACCATCTGCAAGTAGTTTCTGGACAGAAACACCTGGACATTTTGCAGTGCAGGTAGAAAAGTCTGTTTACCTAGGCCTGAAGGAGATATGGAAAATAGGTGGCCAAAAGGAATGAGGTCAGCCAGAGCCACAGGTGGTAGAAGTTAATCACTGTACTCAGTATGGGTTCATCAGGCATCAGTATTCTGTATATCCTTAGGAACTTGTTCTTCTCTGTTTGAAGTTCAAGGCCTAAATCTTACAGAGTTTTGAATTCAGGACTTGTTTGCTGACTCACTTGAACCAACTCCAAAAGTCCTTTAACAACTTTCTTTTAGTTTCTACATGTGAGGATGAAGCGGTACCAGGTCTTCTACATACCTAATGGTATTGCTGGTCAGGGAAGGTTCCTAAGAAAAGACAGATGAGCAGTACCAACAAGACCAAGCCCTGGTATCCTAGCTGTGAGTAAGCTTATACAGGCTATTCACCACAGTTGTATGTAACCTAAACTAATCATCTACCAAGATGGTTCAAGATAACGGGCAAACAATAATTATCCTGAAGAACAGAATTTGGAATAAAACAACATAAAACATTGAGGTATTTTGTACACCATAAAACATTGAGGCATTTTGTTTAGTGATATTTTGATTATTTCACGTGTTTCATAATATTTATACGCATTTAAATTTCTATTTTCCTAAATATGTATGCAAATTACCTAAATCATCTCACCTCAAATGCCCAAAAATTGCTTGCATGTCCACGCACAGATAAGGCAAGGAGAGCAGAGGAAGCACAATAATGCATTGAATGGATACACTAAACACAGTGTACTGCTGGCTTATGTGACTTACTAAGAGCCACACAGTAGGTAAATGGAGGCTGAGGGGAGTCAGACATCAGACTATGGGATGGAAGCCCATTAACGGCTCATAGTCTTAGTCCTCTGTGCTAACATATTTTCTCTTTTTTAAATTATGTGTATTTTTACAGAGTAAGTGGGCATGTTCAAGACCTTTTTTACCCATGACTTAGACTCACTATAGTACATTGAAAGCCCTTTTCCCCCTGAACAATTCACTGAGAAATCAGACAAAGAGGGGGAAAGGAAAGATTGCATTAACATCTACCTCAAATGAATTACTACATGAGTCAAGAGTTTTAGAAGACAAAGGTCTTGGTCAAAGTTCAGGAACACAGTATTAATGAAGTATGTCCTTCAACTAGGCTGACTTAAAGCCCTGTCACTATACTCAGCATCTTATAGACTGCTAAGAGGTGATTTGTGTCTGCTCAGAAGGCATCTTCTGACTGAATAATGATGGATTTACTGTACATCAGCAAGTCAAATGGCATCAGAAATACTTGGCCTAGGGATCTAAAGCCCTTCTGCAGCATCAACAGAATGATATGGAGAGGATGGGTATATTTCGCAGAGGATACTGCTGTTGTGGAACAGACTCCCCTTCACATAAAACAAAGTTCAATCCTGTCCACATCCAAGCAGAAATTAGATCTATGGAAGGGGAAACAGAAAATGTACCCAAGGACTGAACCTTATATTACTAATGAACAGAGACAGCTACTAAATGTTTTATCCTATGCACATGTCCCCTCAAATTATCTAAGGTATGATCTCAGTTATTCTCCCAAGGGATAATATATAATTATTGACTATGGGATGAATAAGGCTAATCTGACACCAAATGGGACATGTTAGTTCAAGTACAAAAAGGGAAATTGGCTAGTCTTAAAATGGTGCACAAAGGCAGACAGCCTAGTACTTACCTATGAACCTGTGATCTATGAACGTATCATTTAATAGATGTCCTAGTTGCTATCAGTTTGTAAGGACTTATGGTTAACAAATTTGTATGGACTGATAGATAATTTATTACTAATAGACAACCTTGTTTTTCCTCTCAGCAGCACATACAGTTCTGTAACACTAAATTGATTTTATATGCTTCTCTTCCTTGTCATTTCTTGGTCTTGTTTCCCAAATGGCTTAGCAAAGTTTCTCTCAAATATAAAAATAGCCACATAATAATGTCCGCATTTTAGGAATCCAATTTAGCTTCCTTAACGAAGGATAACCACAAGGCGTTCTTTAGTTACATCCATAACCTCAAAGGTAAGGCCCAGATTTGCACTGAACTCATAGTTAATGGTACTACATATACAGAACTTGTGGATATAGCAAACCTGCTGGCTGACAGGTTCAGTGAAAACTTCACTCCCCTGTCCCCGCCACATATACCCCCAAAGCATCCCTCACCTGTCCTCCACTTAGTATCTCTGAGGAATAGGTCTTAAACTCCCTCTCTCAGGCCAAAAACACAGCTTCTATGGGACCAGACAACATCCTGGGCTGTGTTCTACATGGGTTAAAAATGGAATTATCATCACCATTGGGCATGCTTTTCAATCACAGCCTAAGTACTGGCTTAGTCCAGGTGGAATGGAAAACAGCTGCTGTCATCCCCTTGCACAAAGGGGGTGCATCCATGGACCCCAGGAACTATAGACCCATTAGCCTGACCAGCCTTATCTGCAAGGCTATGGAATGAATTATCATGGACCTAATTAGCAAAGATATAGGATATTTCCAAATGTTCCAACCCACCCAGTTTGACTTTGTCAAGGGGAGATCATGCCTGTTAAACTTGGCAGACTTCTTCGGTACAGTCACCAAAGCCCTAGACGAGGGTAAATCTGTGCATATGGCCTACCTAGACTTAGCTAAGGCCTTTGGCACAATCACCCACTCAGGCATCATTGTTAAACTCATCAACCCATATATTGTCAGGTGGGTTGCAAACTGGCTCAGTGATAGAACTCATATGGTCAAAATAGGGGACTCCACCTCCTCCAGCAGATCCATAAACAGTGGTGTTCCACAGGCATTGGCTCTAGGACCCCCTACTGTTCAGAATCTACTTCTCTGAATCACAGGCTAAAACTAAATGACTGTGGCTGACAAAGTTTGCCAATGACTTCAAACTGAGAATGATCACTGAAACCCCTAGTGATGTCAACATCCTGCAAGAAGGTCTTACTTGGACTAAAGACTGGTGCCAAAGTCATGGTATTAAATTTAATGCAAAAAAATACATTATCATCCCCCTTGGCAATGGTGATATTCTTGCAAACTACCACATCAAAAGCAATACCCAAAGCACACAGTCAGTGGTGAGAGATCTGGGCACACAGGTCGACAGCAACCTTAACTTCAATCACCATGTCTCTACAGTGGTAAGAAGGGCATTTTATACTGCTCATCTCATAATTAAGAAGCATTGTATCCAGAAAAAAAAGAGGTTATAACCCCCCTGTACTCTTCCCTCATCAGGCCAATAATAGAGTACAACAATCCTTTTGGTATGTTCCTTTTCAAACACCTGCACCAACTGGAGAGACCACAAAAGTTCCATACAAAGAAAATTCAGGGTCTTCAAGATCTGTCATATGCGGACAGACTGAAATTATTGTCACTTTACTCTGTGTCATACAGGCTGCTCAGAGACAAACTGTCTTGCATATAGAGCAATCTCAGACCCAGCTTTAATGGAAATGCTGCATTCACAAGTCAAATGGCACACTGGTCATTCGATCAGAGGACCTTAACCTGGTATGTGACAACAGAACTTGCTGGAGAGACAGATTTGTCTGACAGAGGTTGCACCACCTTTGGAAGACGCTTCCTAGTCATGTTAAACAAAGACCCTCATTAGCCCTATTTAAGCGTAATTTGGATGACTGGATGGGTAACCGGAAATTCACCCAGGGGGTTCCACCTGTGTCCCTCTTGGACTGGGTTAATAGGTGTCGATTTTACTGTCTGCTTGAATCAGACACCCTTGGGAACATGGGTTGAACTTGGTTAGGCTTGTAAGGGCCTGGGGCCAGTAGCCTGGTAACCTCCTATGATCCTATTTGTTACAAACCTTTGAGAAACCACAAAAGATAAAGAGATGAATAAAGGAGGACAATGACATTTATATATCTAGGTGCAGTCATTTTGTTTATAGGCTGCACAATATTGAAAGACTTTCTTATGATACTGAAAACATATTTGTCAAAAGTTAGGTCACTGTTCATGTAAGTTCTCAAATACCGAACAATTGGGTCAACTCTTGGGGGGTTATTGTCAATGGTGTAGTTCTCCAGGACAGATAGCTTCCCAAAGGGTACAATAATGCATTTTTTGGCATTTAGTTTCAGCCATGATCTGGCACTAGTTATTTCTACAGGATGGCTAAGCCATATGGGGATTCAATGACTGCTCCTATAGTGTTGTCATCTGCAAACTTAGTCATCTATAGCCCTTTGGTATTGACTTTTACTTTGGAAAAGTAAAACAGGAGAGGTCCCAGCACTTCACCCTGGGGGGACTCCACTGGTGAGTTGCCTGTTGGTGGTGGTAGCTTTCCCTGTTCCTATCTGTGAGCTAGTAGGCAATCCAGTGGGTGAGGCAGGGGGTTTATTCACAGTTTATTTAGCTTTTGTACTATGCCTGAGTTGGGAATCATACCTAAAGCTTTGGTCAAGGTATGTGGTGTATATTGTTTTACCTTCATCCATTACTTTGATAACCTTTTCATAAAGTCCACCAGGGTAAATTTGCATAATCTGCCCTTGATAAATCCAAACTAAGATGAATCCAGTATTTGGATATTCTCTATGTCCTTATTTATTAGTTCCCTGCTAAGTCTTTTCATAGCTTTACATGTGACATTGGTCAGACTTATGGGTATGTAGTTGTCTTGGTCCATGGAAGGCCCTCTGTTATGGAGGTAAATAACTATAGCTTTTCTCCATTTTGCACCAGAAGTGTCAAACTAATAAGACAATACAGTGTTTAACAAATAATACACACAAAAACAAATATTTGCAACAATACTTTTAACCTGCTAGGGAGCAGGCTGAAAAGACAACCTCCTAAAAGTGGTCATTTCTTAAATATCCATATTCTGCCTCAGACCTGACTCGTCCAACCAAGCACTGGTTAAGTACAATGTAAACATATTTGTCTGTGCTCCCTTGAATTCACCTGACTTCACAGTCACTTGCCAGCTATTTCTTTGTTTCAGGCTTCTGCCTAATTTAGATAAACAGTGGCAATCACATGGCTGTAACAAGAAGAAGGATGTCAGATTGTGAAGTTGGTGGGACTGGTTCTATAGCTAAGGGGGATCAAGCCCTGACTATGACCATGGATCAACTAGCAATCCAATTGCTGGCCGAGCCAGATGGCTAACTCTCTCTCTCTCTCTCTCTCTCTCTCTGCACACACATATCTCTCTTGCTCTCTCTCTCTCTCTCTATATATATATATATATATTAATATATTAATGTATTAATATTTATATATACGTGCATGTATCACAGGTGTGTCTGGTCCTTTTAAATGTGCTAGCCAAGAGTTATCAGCTAACACAATGGTAGATGGTCTCTTTAAGGGGATTCATTTAGAAACAAGCAAGGATATCAGAGGTAATGAGAAACAGCTTCACATAGGAGCATTTAAAGCCCAGTGCCCTAGTACACAACAAATTTGAAGCCTTTGTGTCTAAAATAGAGTACACAGTGGACTCTAATAATTGAAGTTACATAGGCCAGAAGGAAGAAGCAAGGCAATACATAGGGAATCCCTATGAGGGAAGGGACCTGACCATTGACAGGAAAAGCTGGTCTGCTTGTCCGAGCAGTATGTAAATCCTTTTGTTATTCCTTGTTGTTGGGAATGGGAAGATAACTATTCTGCTATCTAGAGGTCAATGTAAGAACTGTTTTACTTATACCAGCTACTCTACCAGACTCTTACTTAGGAAAGAACATTGCACCTAAGTGTAAAACTTTGCTGTATATCTCTGTCTTTATCTCTATCTCTATCTATCTGTCTATCTATCTATCTATCTATCTATCTATCTATCTATCTATCTATCTATCTATCTATCTGTCTGTCTGTCTGTCTATCTATCTATCTATCTATCTATCTATCTATCTATCTATCTATCTATCTATCTATCTATCTATCCATCTATCTATCTATTCATCTGTTGAGTCTTCACTATGTAATAACTTAAGCCGCCTGTCGTGGAGGCCTGTGGGATATATGCGAATGACTCCTTAAGGACAGTTTGGCTTTATTGACCTGAATGTACCACTAAAGACTTAAAAAGTAAAAAGAAAAAAGTAATGGGCATTCAGAAGTCATTTAACTAAAAGACTGATATGCTCTTAATAGATCAACTGCATAAATCCCATGGGCCTTCACTATATGAGGTTTATGGTATCACACAGTGAATCCTCTGGATTAGGTGGGGTCTTTCTTGGAGTTTTGACTGAACAGCTTGTTTGTGTGACCTTTTTACCTCTTGGTTTGGATTATATTTATGATATTTGTTGGGCATTTTAATGTTTATGGATATCAGGCTTGGTCCTAAGCCCTGTGTTTCCAAAGTATAGACAAGCACTCCACTTATGCTGTACTAATCAGCTCAAAGAAAGGGCAAAACATGGCTTGCCTACAGCTAGTGGGGTTTGACTGTATTGGTCTGAATACACAAGTAAAGACTTTAAAAGTGAAAAGGAATGGGTATCCAGAGGCTATGTAGGTGACCCATTAGTATGTTCTTAACGGATCATTTCCATATATATTTTGGGCTTCCATGTCAGGAAGTTTAATGTATTACACAAGGAAGACACTTGCTTAGCTGGGTCTTTCTTTTTATTGAATGGTATATACAGTATGTATATACAGAGCCATAACTAGGGCAGGACAAAGGAAGTGGATAGCTGTCTTGGGTGCAAGTTATTAAAGGATGCAATTGGTAAGTGCCAGTGATGTGGGAGTGTGGTACTGACACTGATTTGTAAAGCTGTGAAGATGACCCAGCTTCATAAATGAATGCAGATACATCATTTTGAAATCATGACTGAAACAGTTTGTTTTGACCTTAGTTTTGAGAAGCCTCAAGAGTGTGCTGGTTTGGGGAACTGTGTGTGTGTGTGTGTGTGTGTGTGTGTGTGTGTGTGTGTGTGTGTGTGTGTGTGTGTGTGTGTGTGTGTATGTGTGTATTTAATAAATATAAATATGTGTACATGTGTCTGAGTCTGTGTATATGCATACGTGTGTGTGTCTGTCTATGCATATATACATGTACCAAAGGCTAAATTTCCTCCACTAAGTGAATCTATATATTTTTTTCCAATTATATTTATATCAAGGATTAACATTATACTTGGGTTGAGCCTGCCCTGAGAGTGATTCCCACATTTGTTTTAAGTGAAAGTGATATTAAGGCTTCATGTTTTTATTACCTTAGCTCAAATTTTCCATCTTATGTTTCCTTTTTACTCCTCTCACTTTAAATAACTCCTTAAAGACTGGATTTTAAAGGAAACAGAGCATGAAGTAATATGCTACACTGAGTAAGGCTTCACCAGTCTCCATTTAGTGTATGCTAATGGGGACTGTCAGAGCCCTCTGCCTGATTTCAAAAGAATAAGGTTAGTTCAGCAAAACAAGTCACCCTCATACAGTGGTGAAGATCACCTTTTCTTTAGTTCTCAGTTTTTCTGAGTAATTTTGATTTTCCAGTTTTATACCTGAGAAGTTCAGCTGTGTAGTTGATACACGAAAAAAAAAAAAAAAAAAAAAAACACTTTTTGTTACTTTTACACAAAAAAAATTAACTTTTCCTGATGAAAATTTTCTGGTCATAAAACAAAGTGAAATTATGTTTTCTGACTCTAGATTCATCAAAACTCATGCATATTGTAAAATGACTGCACCAAAAGTATTGTACATGCAGGAGATGTTCTATTTGGGGTTCTGAACATATGTTAGAATCCTATAAAAAAATGTTAAACGTTTATCAAGGCCACCAGACTGACCCATGGATTTAAACTCTTAATTTCACGGGAAAGGTCTTGAAATCCTTGGAGACACAGTCTTAACAACAACAACAAAAATATATATATGAACAAAAAACTCTGTCTCCTATGCAGAAAGAAATGATGACAGAAAAATTGAAAAAAGGAGATAAGTCTAACAAAATGAAGAAGTGTTGAAATGCCTCCCAAAAGTAAAATTCATTATTCAGTCACAAAAGAATCCAAAGAGCATTTATCAAATATGGGACTGCAAACAATAAAATGAAAAGAAACACATTCATCACTATCTATGTTGAAGACTTACAGGATATCTTTACTGCAGGATTTATCTTATATAGTGTGCATACCTATAGATAAATCTACATCTTTTTCAGCTAACAAGGTTTGATTTACTACTAAGCCTGCTGTCAGAACTCCAGTAGATTCTCATCCACCTTTTCAAAAGACAGGTACCTGGGACTTGCAGTTAGGGGTCAAAGAATTGCAACAGGAAACCAGGCAAAAAGAGGGACCTATGCTGGACTTCACAAACATAGGGATTTTTCTGCGCTGAATCTTGTGATCACCAAAAGTAAAAAGGAAAAAAATGTATCCTCCTATCCTTTATCTTCTGAGGAAGAGGAATATTTCTGTATAGTGATAAGTGAGTCTTCACCTCTCTCAAACTCAGACTATGATGATACATCATTCTAATGACCATGATGATGCATCTTTATAATGGCCAATGATGCATCATTCTAATGACCATGATGATGCATCATTATAATGACCATGATGATGCATCTTTACAATCTTCTGGCTCCTTCACTGATGACATTAAATTTGCTGAGACATTAAATTACAAGGAGACATTTTTCAAATAGCCTTTAGAGGACCACTCCTCCCAAGAAAAATATATGCAAAAATGCTGGGGCTACTGAACCAAAGTGGATGACTTCACCTCTATTTGAAACACTTCAGGACATTTTGAAGGCCATATGTCACCATCCAGGTATGTAGCCACTAGCACCCAAGAGAACAGACAGTCTGTATACGGCTGCTACAGAGCAAGAGGATTTATTCAACAGCCATAAAGAAAACCATCTTATCATGTTCTTCTGCCCAACTTTATCAAGCAGAAAATGCATTCCACTGACTACCTTACCATTTGACAGAAAATCAATGTTGCTGAAGTGGTATCATACAAAATCTACACATCAAGTCATTTGTCCATTAGGACATTCAGCAATATGGTCAATGTGATTATCTACAACATAGCTCCATACCTGGCCAAGTACAGGAGACTGTGTAACACTCTCTTGATTCAGGAAAACAAAGGAATAAACTGGAAAAACTTATGGTTATACCTAAATGTGCATAAATGCAGTAGATGTGTATCATACCAATGCCAGGTACACCTTATCTCTGTCAGCCATATAAAGGATTGTGATGAAATAATGTGCCTGCCATAGGTATGAGACCTTTCTGGAATATGACAAATGCCAACTGTTAGATGTCCCAGTAGCTCAAGATTTACTATTTGACCAGTGTGATGTTGTCATAACTGTCTGAGAAAGGAAAAACAAGATATTCTTTTACAGAAATGTATCAAGTCCCAGCCCCTCAATTTCATAGAAATTACCCTATCAGAAAAAGGCAAGATACTGAAAAGAAGTGCCTGTACTGCAACCACATGGCCAAGAATAATCCAGAAGGAGGCAGCATCGTCTATATTAGGATTAGAAGAAAATGAAAAAGAAATGCATCACAGATCTTCTAAATGACTAGTTACCCCCCCTCTTTAGTACCTCTAGGAGACAATTTCTAATTATATTCATCAGTATGGCAAGCAATAACAACACAAATGGGTTTGCTAACAATAGCTCAAGGTTATTCAATATCACTTCTAGATTCCACATGCTCCTACCATTCAATGTACTCTTTCACATCAGGTAACATAGACATTCGTACTGGTGAAGCAATCATTATCGAAGAAGGCAAACTAGTGTATGTCACCCACTCATGCAGAAAGTATCTTCTATTCTAGGCAGATTTTGGTGCCCAGAATAGCAAAACTCTAAACCAATTTGAGCTTGTCAGATTTGAACTCTATTGTACTGAAAAAAATTCCAAACTGTAATATTAGAAGAAGTTCTGCCTTGCACAGTGAGTGGATATTATTTGTCAACTTTGAACAGTTTTGTCTCACTTTCTCATCACTTTCAGTTTTCTACTTAGTCATTTTGGTTATCCACAGCAATCAGAGTATTGATCAAAACTTTAGCTCCAAAATGTACTCACATTAGTAAAGAAAGCATAACTACATTCCTTATCTGGACAATTGCTTACTGGTGGTCAAGGCTCCTGAAAGAATTACTATGCAAGGAATTTGCCATAATAGTAAATGTTCAAGTACAATCAATGTTGCAGTAGCCATAACCCCTGGGAATTCTGTTGCAGAGGGTATAACATTAGACCCAATTTTTGAAGCTTAGCAACCTTCTCCATTCCATCTAGTTAGAGATGCACTTCCATAGGGCATCAGAACATTCTCAGTATAATGGTGATGTCTACCCACACCATCTTTAGCTCTTTTTTGCCTTTGAGGCCAAGGGTAGGAACTTTCATTATGATTCATGGGTTCACTTCTGCTGGATGAGGTTCTACCATGACCTATTCACACGGCTCTGTATTAAAGAGACAAGAAGGTCCAGTGAAAGTTTTCTCACTGTCAGACTCTAGACTCAATGAGATCATTGGCCTAGTAAAGGAGGTAGATATGCAGGGAAGATATAAGGGGAAGGACATCTATTACCCACCCCAGCTGTAGGAAGCCCAAACACAAGAAGTGGAGACGGTGGGTGAGAAGGAGGACTGCAACAATGATCTTCGCTAAGCATCCACTACTTTGGTAAGTTCCTCAAACAGCTGTATTACCTTCATTCATGGATCACCGTGCAGTAACATAACTCTTGGGATAATTCTCCAGCTCTGTTAGCTGTTGGGAAGTGGTACATTCCCTGACAAGGACTTCATCAGACAATTAAAACAGTGAAACTATTCACTTAAAAACATTAAAACAATTGTATGAAAACAAAAAAAAACTACAACAAATAACAAAATAAAACAAACAAAAAAACCCAGTAACAATCATGTTGCATTTGTGATATTTGATTAAACACTGCAATAAACTCTGTCACACTTAACCTCTACATAATCAGCTTGATGGTAATAATTTCATGGGGGATGTTTGCACCTAGCTATATTGGATAGGAAAATCCAGTATTATCAAAAATTAATTCAGTATCTCCACCCTTGGAATGTCATACACCCCTTTCCCAAATAAAAAAGTAAATCTCTTGAAATCTTGACATTTACTAGAATGTATGTGTAAGGTATTAACTGCCTTCCAGTTTTCTCTGCATAGAAGGCTGAGCAAGTTAGGCAGGAAGTAACAAATACCACACAAGTTGAATCATAAATATATCTAGATCACCTCCATAAATAAACCTCATGTTAGGCTGAACAAAATGAGGACTATCTGCCAAATATTTACATCACTTACAACCCCCACATTTGTAAGTATCCTTAGATCTATATGTGTAACTTCAACTTTTTAGACTACTCCAACAACTTTTAATATTATGTTCCCTCTCATAATAAAAATCTGGGGTACTCCCAATTACTCTGCTAATTACGAGATTCACTTGTAAAATCTTTCGGTTATTATAAACAACATTCTTGATGAATTTTTATTAAACTGTATGCCCAGTCTGATTAATTAAATAATATTTGTTTACAAGTGGAATTTCTACTATGCATTCCCATTCTGATTTGCTCTTCTACATGACAAAATAGGTACCCCGTTTGTCAAAACATTTTACACAGACCTTCCATTTGTTTAAAAAATTCCACATCCCTTATAGTCAATCTACTAATCCTGATTGCCAGACTTTTTAATAATATACAATTTCATTTGCACTGGAAGTCCACTGCTACTGTGCACAAAACAATTACTATAGCAGGCTTTGCTAAATAATCTAGTACCAAAATTAATTTTGTTGACAGCTGGCATCCATATAAATCAATAACTGAAAAACACTGCTTTTAAAACACCAGGTATAAGGAATAACTTCAGGAGTCCAATTAAGATCAACCATGTGTAAATAATAATTTTAAAAATGATTTGAGTTTAGTACTTTTGTCCATATAAACACAAAGTACTTCATCAGAATTAATAGGTCAACAATGAATGTTTATTTAGTTAAAAAAAAGACAAATTCACATAATGATCAACAACAAATCACAGGATTTTTGTCTGTGAATAAATAAATATGTCAATTGAAACAAACAATTAAAACATCATAATGGTTTAAAAATGTCATTATACCCACAAGTGACGCAAACACAATCCATTAGATATTAAATATTTAAAACCTGATGTGATTACTATAAAAGTACATTAATATGAGTAAACCTACATTTTTAAAGCTTAGCTGACTGTAATTTCTGAATTGGCATAATATAAATAATGTCATTTAATCCTGGAAGGGGGGGGGGGGGTAGCAGTGCCTAATCTTAATTGCTAAATAATGTTTCTATATTCAGTCTTCGATTACCATTGTCCCCTCATAGAATCCCTACTATTTTTTTTCTAAAATGCCAAGAAACAAGCTGAGAATGAGGAGGTTATTATCACTAGAGGGTGCCAAAGTCTTACAGTTCAAGATTCTAGACAGAGACCAGCGAAATCTAACATTCCGGTAAGTACATGACTTACATACATCTGTTGTTACAGACTCAGCAGGTGTTGATCAATGGTTGCACCTCTTTCGTGAAGATTGAGCCAGTGGTTGGCCAGTTCTTTCTCAATGACTAACCAGGTAGTGGTTAGCAGCTGGACATCATTTTGTAGAAGAGTTCATTAAAACCTTAGTACAGTTTACTAAACCTTGGTCATCTTTTCCATTTTGAACAAAACACTGCATCTATAGTTTCAGCACACACATGGTTTTAGCTTCAAAGGAAAATTTTGTGAACAGAAACTTTGTTTTCGAAGCAACCTTTCTAACTTCCCTAACATCCTCTTTGCCAAAGAAAATCCCATGGTGTGATGGGGGGGGGGGGGTTACTACACAAGCAGAGAAAAGCCAATAATCCAAACTAGCTAAACAGTCAGTCACTTTAAAGGACACAACTTTATTCAGAAAGGCTTACATCCTTTACTGGGATGGGAAAGAGAACGTGTTGTCACATAGCTTTTAGATATTTTCACTTCATAAAAAAAAAAAAGTTGTAAAAAATGTTCTTATGTCTATATTCTATACCAGTGTAGCAATGTGGTTTATTTGCACTAATAAAAACAGCCACTAGAACTTTTCAGTCAAGGTTTATTTACAATGATTGGGAAAATGCTTTGCTGCAATAAATGCAAGCTCACAAAATCTAGTGTTCAATTTAACTCACTGAACAAAACTTCAGCCGTTTTTCTAAAGTCGATCAGAGAAAAAGTACTTGACTTCTTTCCAAAGCTGATCTGAAAACACATAATACTTGGCTTCCTTTCAACGATAGCTATAAGAAAACAAACAGTACTCACAGGTATCCTTCAAAACACTTTCCAAAACCAGACAGGGGCTCTCTCTTTCCCACGATCCAGGGACACTTTTCAGACTGCCTTATTTCTTCGCAAATAATTCCACAGGATCTCCTAAGCAGAACCATATCCCTGGTCAGGAATCTGAGTCCTTCAAAAGGTGTTGGCTACAATATACACCTGGAAGTAACTTCTCCCTATTATTTGTTGTAGATACCTGCCTTTAACTGATTTATCTGTCAGATTTGTATTTTTCCCTGTCTCAGGAAACTCTGCAGTTCTCTTCCAAGGCACCAATGCACACGGTCTATCACAACTATTCCAAAACACACACACACACACACACACACACACACACACACACACACACACACACACACACACACACACACGCATACCTTCACCTTATACAGAGACTTTCTGTTGGTTATTCTTTTCTTGTACTATACATATTAGTGTAGATACACACAACAGGTTCATGTTGATTTGTCAAAAGCAGTTTTGGTGAATGCCAAAAACTCAAAAGCAGTCCACTTAAACCACCTTTAGTGAATATTAAAAGAATTATACATGTCTTCTCCAAGGTCGCACAATAGTGAAGAAAAAGCCAATCTCCACAGTTGATGAAAGTAGTTTTGATGAACTGCCTTTAAATTATTTGCATTTGCCAAAACTTCCTTTGATGAGATGACATGCTTCACATATGGTAAGCTTTCTGGTCCCACTGATATCCCTTTTGATGATCTGTGATTTCCTGTTTATCTTCACTAACCTATCATATGCATAACCCTCAAACTCTTAGCCCAAGAATTCTAGACAAAGCCAGAAATTGTGCGGGGATAAAAGCCCAAAAATAGGGACATTTGTAAAATATACTGCTCTTGCAAATTTATAAAGTTAATGGAATAGGTTTTGCATTGTAGGATCATAGGCGATTACTAGGCTATGAACTCGGAGGTCATTTCAAGCCTGGCGGTTTCATCCCAATGTAATACCATAGAAATGTTAGCTAATACCCAAGACTGTACTTAGTAATGACTGCTCATGTCCAGGACGGTTGTGGACGCTATTCCTGGTAAGAATTTTTGGTGCCCAGCCACTCCAGGTTCCTCCTGCACAGTGTCATAGAGGTGCTCTGCAGCATGTATTTTCTGAAGGGTATGAAGTCTGAAACTCAAACACCTGTCAGCATCTGGTGACTCCAGTCCTCAATGATTTTCCAGAAAACCACAAATTCTATGAGGAACAGACCAAAAATGTGAAGCAAAAATCTGGACATTTTGTGAAATTCTGGACAGTTGAGTGGTATGCTCAGTCGAGTCCCTTGTGGACTTTATTCTTTTATAACTGCTTCAACATTCATCTTTGAAGTCCATTTGAGTTGTAGTCCTTGTAGCATAAGTTGGTCCTTGCAGCATTTAAAATAATATTTGTGGACATAATACAGATTATGAAAATGGGAACATAGATGCATCCTGGAACAATTCCAGTTAACGACAACTATAAATGCAGACTGATTTGGCAGCTGACATTGCAGCAAATGCACTCCTGCTTTCTGTCTATTTTTTTTAAATACTCATCCCTCTAGACTAGGTGTCCTCCTGAGGTAGCGTGCTCTACAGCTCTGCCCAGTCAATTGCAACTGTTAAGCTCTGAGAGACTCCGACAAAACTGTACTACCCAAGATCGAGTGCTTCTGTTAGAAACAAGAATCGCAGACTATCTCCTGCCAAGAAAGTACAGGAAAACCTCTCATTATAACTAATTTGTTAACTTGTTAGAAACAAGATTCTCTGACCAACTCCTGCCAACAAGGTATGGGAAAGTCTCTCATTATACTATAACTAATTTGTTAACTTATTGTTGAAAGTAGTCTCACCAAATAGTGCACACTACCTAGGAATGCTAGCTACCTTAAATGGGAATCTAGTAGCCTAGTCTGGTTCCCAGCCCACAAAAAAGACTCCTCTGTAACTTTTTTGAAATACCCTTTTTAACCTTAAGTTTAGCAGCTACAAGCAAGCCTGACTCCATTTCCAATTAGTGTCCCTTACTCTTTTTTACCCTCTCTGGGCTTACCTGAAGCCCTAAGCAGCTATTTCTCACTGGTTGTTTTCTTTCTGTGTGACTATGTGATCCAGGTTCAGCCCTGCGCTGTTCCCCCACTCACCCCCCATTTCCTTTATACTTATCCTTCCTGCCTGTCCCCTCCCCTTAACCCGTCCTCTTCCTGCTCCACTGGCCTAGCCCACACCAGGACCCTCCTCTCTCTCACACATCTCTACTTAGTCCCCACCTTTCTCCCATATACACCCCACCCACTGGCTGACACTATCACCTCTTCTACCACTCACATATAATCTTAGACTTTACCCCTCCTACCTACCAACACTACATCTAACATGGCTTTCTCTAACCAGATACTCCTTCTCTTACCTCCCTTACTACAGTTCTACTCCCTTTCCTCCTACAACTTCCTCTTATACCAATACACTCTAGTCCCACAATCACTTATGAAAAGCAACCAACACACCCTCTGCAATCCTTCCGTATCTGCTTTTCAGTCTTTTATTTGGATACTCCCCTCCCAAAAATCAAAATTCTCCCACCCCAAACCATCTCATCTTTACACAAAATAAAGTACCTAAACAACAAGCATTACTACCTCCCCAAATCTCTACTACAATCTGGTGATACTCACCCAAATCCCGGTCCCAGCTATTCCATATTCTAATGGTTCATCTCCCCCAATAAAACATGTATCTTTTTACTCTTTGAATACCAGGAGTGTAGTTAATAAAATCAGCGAATTCCACACCTGGATGGCTAACTACACTCCTGACATCATCACCCTGACTGAAACCTGGCTAAAATCACCTAACCCAGACTGTAATATCCTCCCCAGGATCCAATATTCTAAGACTAGACCATCTTAAGAAAAAAGGGGGTAGAGTGGCCATTGTCTACTCAGACCACGTTAGTCTCACTAGGCACAACAGACCCACTCCCTCATTCTCACCTGATGAACTGCTGATAGCTAATCTGAAACTTAACAACTTCACAACCATCACAGTGGTAGCTCTATATATTCCCTCAAGTGACACATCACCCTGCTAGAAAATATTCTCTCCTACCTTTCCCAACACTTACACAATGAAACCATCCTTCATGGGGATGTTAACATAAGCTGGTAAAACCTACAGACTCCTAACTCCACTACTTGGATTAACTTACATGGCTTTACGCAACTAGTCTCAGCACCTACTCACACTAACAGATCTCATAATCCTAGCACTCTATTAGACTGGATTCTAGTCTCCGATCCCTTAAAGTACCATAACCCTGAAACCCTATCAAACTCCCTAAGCCAGCATTCCCCTGCAAAGGTGCTAAGATACACACCTCACTTCTCTAGGCCACATAAATACATCACCTGTTGTACACTAGCAAATTTCTGCCCTGCATCTTTTAACGACCTCCTCTCTAGAATTAACTGGGCACACCTAACCATACTCCCCTTAGATGAAGATGTCCACTACTTTAATTTTACCTTCCTAAACATCCTCAATTCACTTGCTCCTCTCCGTACAGTCAGAATTAGAACTAATACAGCCCCATGTTTAACTTATGATACCCACACAATAATGAAAAATAGAGACAGGACATAGAAACTATGGCTAAAAACTAAACTTTCTGCCCACTTGATAAAATATAAAGAACAAAGACAAGAAGAACTACTACCTCAACCCCCCGATCACACAAGAGTCCAACCCTAAAAGATTCTGGAACTCGCTAAATCAGATTCGGCACCCAGATCACCTTTCTCCCCCAAACCCATACCCAAATAACACACCTGTAGAAACTGCTACCATTTTTAACACCTACTTCATTGAATCCATATCAAAGAGGGTAAACCCTGTCCCCTCCTCTACTAGCTCAAACTACTACTTTACATCACCCTCTACTTGGAAGCCATGCACTCTGCAGCCAAGACCGGAATAGCTGGTCAAGAGGAAAAGGTCAACACTTGCACCACACCACGTAGAACACATAGCCCTCCAGAACACACACCAGCACTGCCTTCACATAAAAACACAACTTTACTATGCTATAACTGCTCTTTTTGTAAATATATAAATAAGAGCAATGAATTTATTCACCCTGTTTCAGATAAGATGTTTTATTTTAGTAGTTTTGCTGTATGTACTACTGAAAATGTGGTATATCTTGCTAATTGTGACAAGTGCACTTGTTTCTACATAGGTAAAACTATCCAGAAATGAAAAGAATGTATAGCTTCACACTACTCAGAAATTAGGAGAAAAATAGAAACCAATGCTTTAGCAAAACACATTATACAATATGGCGAAGACCACATTTTTAAATTTAGGGTTTTACAAAGAATAACTATAGGCCAACGAGGGGGTGATATAATAAATAAAACAGAATTATCTGAGTATAAATAGATGAATTACTTCAGAGCAGATAGACACCCTGGTTTAAATTTGAAAAATACTATTAAGCCACTATTAAAAGAAAGACAGGTATCTGAATTTTGAGAGTTTCATATATGTAATTTTGTAAGTTTTTATGTATGTATGTTTGGTTTCTAGGTATATATATATATATATATATATATATATGGTTCTACCTGACTTCGTCGACAGCGCAGAAGAAGACCACGAGAAGACCCAATTAAGAAGACCGAACTTGCCGACCATCCGAAGCGCCGAGGGAGGCGACCATGTGGATGTGAAAGTAGTCGACACGCCGGTAGAACAGACGAGCGGTAGTGGAGAGATGGAAGTGTGTGGTGTGATGGGTGAGTAGTGGGAGTTAGGGTGCGGGGCAGCAGAGGTGGTAGGGGATGAGTTAGGTTAAGGGGGTGTGGGTTAGGAGTTAGGGGGTGGGTTAAGTGAGTTAGGTTTAGAGTTAGGAGGTGGAGGGCGATAGGGGGTGGGTTAAGTGAGTTAGGGTAGGGTGGGTAGAGTGAGTTAGGGGGTGGTGGTTGTTAGAGTTAGGGCGATAGTAGGGTGTCGCGAGGGTTAGGACAGGGTTAGGTAGGTTAGTGAGAGTGTTTTATTTTAGGGTATTTTGTGTGTTATGTGTGTGTTGTGTGGTGGTTGTGTGTTGTGTGTGGTTTTTTTTTTAATAATTGTGTTGTTGGTGTGTGCAGTATGGTGGGTTTTAGTTGTTGTGTGGTTTGGTTTTATTATTATCGGTTATGTGTTGTGTTTTTTTGTTTTTATGGTTTATGGAATATCGGTGTGTGTTGATGTGGTGGTTTGTGGTGTTTGTGTGGTTTCGGCTATGTCAGGTAGAACCATATATATATATATATTTTTTTTTTTTTTTTATATGTTTTATATATTTTTAAATGTTATTTAAATAATCATGTGATTTCAGTTGTGACTCTGTGGATTTGGTTATATATACTGAATGGTTTTCACTATTTGATGTAACACTGATGAAGAGTCTTGTGACTTGAAAGCTTTGTGTGTTTTATTAAACCATTTTATTGTGTCTAATGGTTGGACCTTAGTTTTTTCTTTGCATTTCCAACTCCTGTTGGTCCACTTAGTTGCCATACTACCTGTTTTGCTTGGGCTTGACCATACCCAAATAACACACCTGTAGAAACTGCCACCATTTTTAACACCTACGTCACTGAATCCATATCAAAGATGGAAAACCCTGTCCCCTCCTCTACTAGCTCAAACTACTACTCTACATCACCCCCTACTTGGAAGCCATGCACTCTCCAGCCAAGACTGGAATACCTGGACAAGAGGAGAAGGTCAGCACTTGCACCACACCACATGGAACACATAGCCCTCCAGAACACCCACCAGCACTGCCTTCACATAAAAACACAAACCACACGCCCACTTTCGCGGAGGATCTCAAGAAAAATCTACCCAAACAGCAGACACCTCTAAGGCAGAAATGCACTCGACCACCACAACACAACACTAATCACGAGACACGTAACTCTCCTAAACAGTGTGCCACTCAACCAAAGCCCCTAAGGCAAAATAGCATGCCCAACACACTAGTCATTGGTGACTCGATAGTGAGGCACACTGATATCCCACTCACTAGGTTGAATAAGGAGAAAGTAACAGTCAGCTGCCTGTCAGGTGCCAGGATCCGCCACATAACACACACACTCAGGTCCCTCAACAATAGGTACAAATATGACTCGGTCATTGTACATGTGGGTGTGAATGACCTGAGATGTACCTCCCTGGAATACATGAAAAGAGACATGGAGGAGCTCTTGGATTATGTAGCTCAGGCAGGTATGATGCTAGCCTTGAGCAGCATCCTACCATCATGCAGAATGATACCACAGTGCAAGCAGAAAATGATTGATTTCAAAGATTGGCTAAGTTTCTGGTGTTACTCTAAGGGGATCCAGTATCTGTCTGCCTGGGATGACATGATTGACAGACCTTGATGCTTTGCCAGAGATGGCCTGCATCTGTCACTCCTGGGCTTCCAGATACTTGGAAAGGCTCTTGCCACTCCTATAGTGCCTTTTTTAGGCTGTGTTCCAAAGATCAAATTACCACCGTGACAGCTACAAACAAATGCAATCTGAGGGTCATGCTGCTCAATGCTAGAAGTCTAAATCTCAAAATGCATTCACTTGAAGCACTCCTTAAAATGGAGAACATCGACATTTGTGCTGTAACACAAACCTGGTTCAAGGCAGCAGAAAGCACCCCTACACTACCAGGCTGTAACTTTTTCCACACCTTTCGGCCCCAGAACTTGGACCGAAGCTCTAAAGGAGGTGGTGTTTCCATATTCATAAAGAATGCACATACCTCCAGACTGGTAGCCCAACATAACACATCAGAGATACTTCGGGTGCAGCTAACACTGACTAAGACAGAGATTCAGGTCATAGCCTGCTATAGGTCCCCAACCATGTCCCAAGACTCACACTCCACGTTCTTAAGCACCCTGGAGAATATTAGGGTCTAATCTAACACTCTTATACTAGGTGACTTCAACTACCCCCTCCATTAACTGGGAAAACTACTCATGTACCAATACACTTGCCCAACATTTCCTGGAGTTCATTAATTCCTATGCCCTTGGCCAGCTCATTCTTATCCCCACTAGAGGAAGCAACATCCTTGACCTGGTCATTACTAACATGGGCGACCATTGCTGTACACCAGTAGTCAGCTCTTCCCTAGTTAAATCCAACCACAAACTAATCACCTTGGAAATCCACATCCCTCCCATCCCCCACCCCCCCTCGAGGTAACCACCATGAAAAACTTCTCCAAAACTAACTTTGGGCTCCTAAAAACAGAGGTGGCTAACTTCATGGCACCCATGCAAATGGAGAATAGATGCATGACTGCCGAATCTACACCGGTGCACTGTACGAACACGTACACAAATGCATGGATTTCACCCTACCCAATAGAACCAAGACACTCTCCTCCAAAAAAAGGAAGCCAATCTGGTGGTCCCCTGCCATAAACAAACTCTAAAACAGAAGGAGGAAACTGATGCAGAATAAGGTAAAGTCCCAAGACTGGAAAAACTCCCTTATCAGCCTCAACAAAAAGTTGAGATCCCTCATCAAATCCTCTAAAGCTAGCTATGAAAACAGAATTGCAGCAGACAATAAAGATAACCACAAGGCCTTCTATAATTATGTAAAAAATCTCCACGGCAATACCCAGATTTGCTCTGAGCTACTGCACAATGGTACCTCCTATACCGAGCCAATAGATATTGCCAATATACTGGCCGACAGATTCATTGCCAACTTTACCCATCTCTCCCTCCCCAAAGGACCAATCACAATACCAGTAGATTGCTAGGCACCCAGTATTACTGCTGCACAGGTTAAAACAGCACTGTCCAAGGCCAAGAATACAGCTTCTATGGGACCTGACAACATCCCTGGCTTTGTTCTACATGAACTATGGAGTGAATTGGCACATCACCTGTGTGCCCTGTTCAATCACAGCCTCACCTCAGGCTTTGTCCCTACTGAATGGTGCACTGCTACAGTCATCCCTCTCCACAAAGGAGGAGTGACTACAGACCCTGGGAACTATTGCCCCATTAGCTTGACGAGTCTGATATGCAAAGCTATTGAATGCATCATCATGGACTTAATAAGCAAGGATATAGGGAATCCCCAAACTCTGGATCCCACACAGTTTGGTTTTATGAAGGGTAGATCATGCCTGCTCAATTTGGTCGACTTCTTTGAGTCAGTCACCAGAGCTGTGGATGAAGGCAAGGTGGTTCATACAGCCTACCTTGGTCTGGCCAAGGCCTTTGATACCATTCCCCACTCAGGAATCATAGAAAAACTTACTAAGCTAGACATCAACCCTGATATCACTAGGTGGGTTGCAAGCTGGCTCACAGACAGAACCCACAGTGTGAAAGTAGCTGACTCCAAGTCAGACTGCTGACTAGTCACAAGTAGAGTCCCACAGGGTTCAGTCCTGGGTCCTCTCCTGTTTGGTATCTACTTCTCTGAAGTCCAGGCCGGCATGAAGGGACTCTGGCTGCAAAGTTCACAGACGATTGTAAGTTGGGAGCTATTATTAACTCCCCAAGTGATGTTGACATCCTACAGAATGGCCTCACTGAAACCAACAACTGGTGTCAGAACCATGCCCTTCAGCTCAATGCCAAAAAATGCGTCGTCATCCCCTTTGGGAAAAACCCGGTTCCCATGAATTACCACATTGATGGTAGTCCACTGAACACAGAAGGCGCTATAAGAGATCTGGGAACACAGGTTGACAGCAGCCTCTCTTTTGATCACCACATTGCCACTGTGGTCAGAAATTACTTCTATGTGGCACATCTCATTACTAAGGGTTTTGCATCGAGGAAGAAAGAGGTCATTGCCTCCCTCTACTCTTCCCTCATTAGGCTAGTCATTGGGTACAATGCCCCATTTGGCATATACCTCACTAGACACCTGCAACAACTGGAGAGGCCACAAAAGTATCTTGCAAAGAAAATCTTAGACCTTAAACACTTGTCCTATATGGACAGACTCAAAAAAACTGCAACTACTATCTGTCTCATATCGCCTACTTAGAGGTGATCTCTGCTTGACTTACAAAGCCATGTCTGACCCAGCTCTGTTAGAAATGCTACATCTAAAGAAATCCCAATCCCTCCAAACCACATGCTCCAGAGACCTCAACCTCATTACCACAATCAACAGAACATGCTGGAGGGACAGGTTCATAACCCAGAGACTGCCCATGCTATGGAATAGACTTCCCATACACGTCAAACAGAGCACCTCGCTGACCCTCTTCAAGAGAAATCTTGATGAGTGGATGGGAAATAGAAAATTCACCCCGGGGATAACTCCAGTGGCTCTACTCGACAGAGGCACTGGGAACTATGGTCAGGTGGCAAGATGCCAGGGTAATCCTATGGGCTAGGCTTGTAAAGACCCCAGGGCCATTAGCCTAGTACACACCTATGAACCTATGAACTCTAAATTCTACTAACTCTCTCTCTCTTGAACCTGTTCCCACCACCTATATTGTCTATACTCTCCAAACTTTAACTCTTTTCTTCTTCTGCTGACAGCGTCCCGCCCTATTTCCTACAGATAGCTGCTGAGTCAGTTGCTATCCCTGTATCTATCCTAACAAACTGCTCCATCACTGAATCTAAAGTCCCTTCTATCTGGAAAGAATTCTACACATTACCCATACATAAAGGAGGTAACGCTACTGAAATTTCCAACTTCAGACCTATTGCTATACTCTCACCTCTCTCAAAAATATTAGAAAAATGAATTCACAAGCAAGTCATGCAACCCCTATTACAGGAAAACTTGCTCACTCAAACCCAGCAAGGCTTTCATCCACAACATAGCACTACAACTGCCCTAGTATCCTTCACCCATACTATCTCTCTGGCAAGAGACAACAATAAACTTGTCTCTTGTATTTTCCTCAACCTCTTTAAAGCCTTTGATATTGTCTCCCACTCTCTCCTTCTAATCAAACTCTCTAACCTCAACTTCTCCACTGCTACTGTTGCCTGGTTTTCCAGGTATCTCTCTGATCGTAAGTAATCAGTGAGATGCCTCTCAGCTCTCTCCCCTCCTCTCCCAGTAAAGATGGGTGTCCCACAAGGATCCATCCTTGGCCCACTACTCTTTAACATCTTCATTAATCTTCTCTATACCTCCTGCCCCCAGTCATCCCTCATACAATATGCATATGACTCTACAGTCATCACCATCTCTGATACTCCCTCTGATCTTACATCTGCTACCCAAGAATCCTTTAACTCTGTTGAAACCTGGCTTTCCCAAAATCAGCTTATTCTTAACCCCAAAAAAACAAAACTCCTTCTTTTTCTTCCTAAAAACCTCACCCACCTCAAAACCAATTTTTCCATACTATCCCCTGATAACACCTCCATCACTGTTGAAAATAACACAAAACATTTAAGAGTCATAATTGATGACCAACTTAAATTTGACTTGCATATAAACAACTGTATCAAAAAATGCATCAAAAACGTGGGCTTCTCTATCAAAACAAAAGGTACCTCCTATCTAGCCTATTCTACGACTCTCAGATTCTTACAAATCTAAACTCCACATTCCTAGCCAAATTAGAGGCAACTTACAACAAAGTATCTAGATTTGCCGCACAACAAACCTACAAATCTCACAACTATCTTTCCCTAAAACACCTAAACTGGCTTGAACTTCCCCACCAGCTACTTCTCTCCCAACTCCTCATAGTGCACTCAGTCCTTTACCAGAAATCTTACTGTCCCAGCCTATCTCTTCTCATCTCATATCACAACCCCACCAGGCTACTACAGTTACCATCCTTCCTTGTAACAAACTTCCACTATAAATCAGGTCCCTTAAAAATATTAATCAGTTCAAAGCTGCAGGAAGAGAATATCTAAATCTCAGTGGTCCTGCCTCTGTACACAACCAGCTTAAACCCTAGACAGTTCAACTGTGGCCTCATGTATACTTCTACTGTCATGTCTTTTATATTATAAATGTCTCTAACCTGGATATTTACTGCTATTGTATAACATTATAACAGTGGAAAAATTAAACTGTGATATCTGATTGTTTGTTTTAGGTTGACTATCTTCTGTAGTGAAATACTGAAAATTGTATTTTTCTGATTGTTTCTGTGCTGACTATTCTCTGTAAAACCAAATGTATCTAGTCATTTGTCTTTCAATTTAAAACTTAATGTAATATTGTGGTGCTTTTCTCCCTGGGCCTTCGCTGAAAAAAGGCTACTCAGCTCAGTTGGACAATCCTGGTCAACAAATGTAAACTAACTAACTAAATAAATAAATAAATACATAAATGCATTTTTAACATCAGTTTATTTTTGCCTCCTTTAGGTCACAGGCCCACTCCAGTCTGCTGTATAATGGGCACTTCTGACTCACTGGCTTCCTTTATATCACCGTGTCCCTAACTTACCTGTCTTACTGTCACCACCCATGCGATGGCACAGTTATGGGTATACCGTAGTGGGACCTGTCACCATTATAACCTGGAGTCATTGGGGGTACTTTATGATTTAGAATTATTCCTGCTATCTCGCTGCATGCAGTGTTCCTGAGCAGGGTATAAGCAGACTCCCACTCACTCACAACGTAACGAAGTGCCAGTATATGGCTGGGGTCTTTGTAAGTATGTTTTGAGCAAAGCAGTCTAGTATCTTGGCCTCTGCTGAAGAGCATTGTTTCCCCTTGGATGTAAAGATCCTTCATTTTAATATGTACATGTCTTAGAATGTATTTTTCAACATGACCTTAGTATACTTAGAATTTTGAAAATATGTATAATACCTCTAGCAGAGCCAATTAAGAGGTAGAAATGACAATTAATAGGGATACCAAATGGACTCTGTGAATCGCTTATCAATATAAACAGCTTGCTTGCCAGTTTCTAATACTCACTAAAATCAAGATGCCATTTTGCTTGCTTGAAATATCCTCATTTTGTCCCATCAAAAGTATTCATCATGTGTCCAGCTTGGCAGGCAAGGTTCTCTTGCATCTTGCTGTATGACATTCATAGAATAATTCTGACATTAATGCAAACAAAATGTCAGTCAATCAGGGTTATTGTGTCACCATACTGAAAGATGAATGTTATCCAGCAATGAAATAGACATGTTCTGGATTAATGTGTTAGTTTTCTTCTTAATCACAGCAACTAGACTCACTTAACTTGCTATTTTTCTATCATATTAGATCTCTTACTTTGGAACTATTCATTCATTCTGTATATGATGAATGCTAGAACATGTGGTGTACACAGTCTTTTCATAGCAGTTACTATATTTATGAATGATATGTAGCTCATTCTAAAGAGAAACATTTAGCAGAATTCACTAACATTTTAGGAAGTACAACAAAATTCCATGAGCATTCTGTTACGCTGTGCCAAACTGGTAACATGAAACACATTAAAGCCCTATAAACTTAACTGGTATGCAGAAATGTGCCAAACTGGTAAAATGAAACACACTAAAGCCCTATAAACTTAACTGGCATGCAAAAAATATAGTCAAATCTAAGCATAGGTTAGTATTAGACTAACTGACTCTTAAGGGACATTTTAAAAATGGCCAATTACCCCATGTGAGAATCAACCCTCATGCCTTGTGTCTGTAAGGTAAACACCTTAACCATTATGTCAACCTCACACACTACATGATTTTCCAGACTGTTGCATCATCTATTCTGATAATTTAATTTATGCTGCCTTGTAAAAGTACACCTATTACTAAGTTACAAAACAATTATGCCTTAGTGATAAAATTATTTCAAAAAGAAAACAATGCCAGCATCCTAAAACAAAGAAAGGAAATGTATTAGTCATGGAATAAATAGTAAGTTTTGCCTTCTTTCCAGGTTTATGCCTTTTGCACAGAACAATCAGAATTAGAATATATGCATCTGTGGCAGAGATGTTCACACAGTGGTCTTCTGATGTGTGATTTTGATATAATTAACACAGTAACTGCAACTTCTAATATAGAGTTAAGTTTCAGTATCTGTCCTTGCTGTCATTACTGCTCTATAAGACATGCATGTTTTATGTCATGCCAGTCTTTCTCCTGCCATAAGTATCTTCACTTCCACAACAGTGTTAAATGGTATTTAAATGTGCTACTATAAAAATAAGTAGTACAATACTAATAAAATGTGGTGAGCTGAGTGATAGACAAGATTACTGAGTTTACCTACATCCATGCACATCTTTTCCCTTTTATATTTTGATTAAATATATATTCATTATCATAACGTCTATTTGTTTTCTTGCAAAGTTTGAATGTATATATGATGCCATAGTCCATTTATATTCATTGTGACTTGTATACTAACAGAGCACCCTATACCTGCAACAACTTCCTTGATGGAAGAAACTTTTTGCATCTATAAAGTATCAATTGTTTACCTGAATACATTTTACTGTATTAAACTCTTCATATGTACAATTTATAAGGACTGAAAATAATTTCTGCTTTTGAATTTTCAGGCAATTCTATTTCTGCTTTAAGTTAAAGCACATTTTATTAGTTTTAAACTATGATAGCAAAAACACCCCGGGTTTGCATGGGTTTCCTCCCACAGTCCAAAGATATGCAATAGGTGGACTGGACACTTTAAATTGATGTGAGTGTGCATGCATGAGTGTATGGTATGGAAGAACTATCACATTAGGGCTGGCCACCTGGCGGTGTGAATCTTGGCTTTAGATGACTGTCACTGTTGAAGTGACACCTCGACCTCATGTGCAAAAAATAGGAAAAAGGGGTTGTGGGTGGATGGATGGATGCATAGCAAAAACACACTGCCAAAAGTGTAGTGTATCTTTAATAGTTACTAATAACCACAATAGTATCAGAACCCTATCTGTAGGTGTACATTCCATATTAGATACACTGTGTATAACCGGCCATGAGGCAGAACAACTTAAACTCTAGGATAAAAAGCCAGAAGTGGACACATTGAATTACAAAGGAGAGTAAATGACACATCAGTTTGAGGCTACATTCAGATTTCATCATTCTAACAGCCATTTTCATCTGATAAATCACTGCTGCTTGAAACAAGGATTCCAGTGCTTTGGGGCTTCAGATGTATGCATTCCTCCAGAATTATGGCAGTTTATAATTATGAATGTTTATCAGATTTTGCATGTTGACTGTCCACCAATTGTTATACTGTTTCACATTTCCGAGATTCACATAAAATGTGTCCTAACCTCTGTTTAAGCCACCTGTTGCAGCCAGGGATCCCAAGATGAAGCCCCTAATAATATACATGGATGGACAGCTGTCCTACACCATGAGATCTCAAACACACACACACACATGTGTGCACACATGCACACGCACACACACTAAAATGAATTACCATAGATAGTATTTTGTTGTGTACCTCTAGCCCACAAAAGGAAGGGGTAGATATGGCAAGGAGATTTTTATGTAACTGCACAAACTTCTCTACAGGAAAATTAAATTGATTTGCACTTTGTTATGACTCATTTTTTCAAAGTGTCCTCTATTCATAGTCCAGGGCTTCACATTTTCATAGCAGTAATCCATGAAGAGTGTTACTACATGGATATGCAAATCCTGGATTTGCAGGATGAATACTTAAATGTGGAGGTCTTTTGTAAAAATGCCTCCCTATCTCAAAAGTGCAATAAGCTTAAGGCATAAGCGATAGGGGGGCAGCTGATACACTGATAAAGGGCGTTACACATTTGTTTATTAGTGGAATTCATACAGATGAATCCATATTGAGCTCATATGCATACCAAACATGTAAATGGCACTGAATTTACACCATTAAGCAGCAATTTAACAGAATACAGAGATGTGAGGGGAAGGGAAAATGTTTCATTTGGTGTCAGGGATGTGCTTGTGCATATATGGGCAAACTACTGAAGGGATCATTGGGGAAATGTTTCATTTTGATGTCAGGGACATGCTTGTGCATGCAAAGGAAGACTACTGAGGGGTCTTGGGGGAAATGTTTCATTTTGATGTCAAGAACGTGCTTGTGCATACATGGATAATCTACTGAAGGGGTCATTGGGGAAATGTTATATTCTGATGTCAGAAACATGTTTTTGCATGGATGGGCAGACTACTGAAGGGGTCACTGGGAGAAATGTTTAATTTTCATGTCAGGGACGTGCTTGTGCATACATGGGCACACAACTGAAGGAATGGCTGGGGGGAATATTTCATTTTGATGTCAGAGGTGTGCTTGTGGATAGATGGGTAGACTATTGAAGGGATTGTTGGGGGGAAATGTTTCATTTTGGTACTTGTCCATACTTGGACATATTGCTGAAGGGATCAGAGGGTGAAGTGATTCATTTTGGTGCTTGTGCATACTTGGGCATATTGCTAAAGGGATCAGTGGGAAAATCTTTAACTTTGATACTTGTTCGTACTTGGACATATTGCTGAAGAGATTGGTGGGAAAATCTTTAATTTTGATGCTTGTCCATACTTGGATATATTGTGGAAGGGATCAGTGGGGGAAATGTTTCGTTTTGGTGCTTGTGCATACTTGGACAAATTAGTGAAAGAATGGCTGGGGGGAAGTTCATGGATTGCTCAAATGTAAAAGGCAAAGCATCGCATTTAACAAGGGATATGCGTACTGAGCAATACTGGACTATGAATTGCAAGAACACCTCATTAGCATACACCGCTTTACAAAATTTCTAACTTGCATCTCATTATACGTAAGGCTTTTTGCATTAGTGTAAACAGCCTGTATGAATCTTGCATTTGCTACTCTTATTCTTAAATATCAGGGATACCCCTATCACATTCGCACAAATGACTATGAGTACTGGCCAGTGTTTTTTTTTTTTTTTTATGCAAAGTTTTACCAGCAACTAAGAGAAATGGTAATGAGGGTCATTATGGACAAGTATTTGGAATTATTAACTTAGCTGAATGGTAACATCTTCTCATATGATTGTTTTTTTAGCATGGTAAAGTTATGTCAGACATTTTGGCATTTTTACATGTTGTGGTAAAAATCTGTTACATCATTTTATGGAGTATTTAAATATGACCTCTTCATTTTTGAAATTTAGCATGACCTTGTCAGTTATGATTATTCCATTTTTAGAAACTTTAATTATCAACTACACTGAATGGTTCTGTAGGTAACAATAGTCACAGGAAGTCTATTTTCACAAACAATTACCTCCATGCCCAAAGTTGTCAGCTAAGTTTTGTTAAAACAGATTTCATATAAAAAGACAAGCAGTCTGTCTCTAAAGAGACTTCCTCAGATTAAATATTCTTTACTGAACCGAAAGGCTTACATAACTTGTTCATTGAGAGGGGGCTGGAGTTATTTCCTGGCTGAAGATATATTTAAGAATGTCATAGTAAACAGAATGGGAAATTTTTACCTATTATTGACAGTAATTATGTGGCAAATCTTTCAGTCATATAGAATACAGAACTGCCTGTTTAATCGATTATCTTACAAACACCCTACAAATACAAAAGTACATTAATGAGAACTTGGAAAAATCATCATCTGCTAATAAAAAAAAAATGGGAATATAATGTATCATGGGACAAGAATGTGATATAAATAAACTAGAGCAAGAGTGAGTGTATAAATATTTGGGAAGTGATGAAGGACCAACAATAAAACATGAACAAATGTGAGTAAATCTTAGTAAGGAATATTTTAGAAGACTTAAATTAATCCTGAAAACAGCATTGACATCTAGGAATAAAATAAAATTCAAGCTATAAACCAATTTGCTCTTCCTCTCCTAACTTACAGTTTTAGAATGATTGATTGGCTCCAAAACATGTTGGATAGACTAGACAGGAAAACAAGAAGGATGCTTCATGCTCATCAAATGATTTATAAAAATCAGTGCATACCAAGATTATATATTCCCCATTCTGGAGGAGGTATGGGTCTCCTTAAAATTGATTACATCTATAGATCTGCAGTTGTGGGACTCCACACATATCTGCTGACCTCACAAGACCCAAATGTAGTGAAAGTTTTGAAACATGGGGAGAATAAATCTAACATGACTTCCCTGCTTAGTCTAGCAGAAGCATATCAACATCAAGCAGGAATTAAATCAAACCAGAAGTAGATAAAAATCAGGTGGCAACTGAATATGCCAAAAAACAAAAGAAAGAATATACGATGAAGGACCAGATGAGAAGGGAAGAAATGTAGAAAATGCATAAGTGTAGTTGCAAGTATAGAAAACTTGTGGAAGAACCTCATGTTGATCAGGATCAAATTCAGGAATGGGTAAGGAGAGGCAAATTCAAATGAAAAGATGAAAGGTTAATATTGGTGGCCCAAGATAGTGGGCTACTCAAACGTTGGTTTACAAACTCCATTGAACATGTGGGAGAAACAGACAAATGTAGGTTTTGTAAAACAGAATTGGAAACTGTTGCATACTTCATTGCTGGTTGTGACATACTAATGGCAGAAGGACTGTATACTGAAAGGCATAACAATGTGGCAAGACTGTTGCACTGGGGAATGTGTAAACATTATAGTATTGAAGTAGCTGAAAAACACTGTAAATATGAGACATACAGCATCATAGAAAATAATGAAGTCTACCAAAAGATAGATGCTAGAAAACCAGATATAGTGGACCATGAAAGGAAGACAAAAGTAGCATTGATCACTGAAATTGCTACATCCAGTGACTAAAGTGTCTTGTGTACAGAGAAACAGAAAGTCATAAAATATCAGGTTTTGCAGGCAGAAATGAGACCAATGTGAAAGAAAGATACCCAGAAAGTTCTAATAGTAGCAGAAGCAACAGGTCTTATAAAAAAAATCTACAGTCGTATTTAAATGTGTTACCAATACATGTAACTCCATGCGAATTGTAGAAGGAGTCATTACTGGGCACATTATGGGTGCTGCGAAAAGCAATTCTGGCTGACATCAAAGATAGAAGCAATGCTAATTTCATAAACTTTAATCATACTTTGACTTAGGAATGGGGTCCATTCCCATCATAGTAATATGGTAATAGAAACTCAAAAGACTTGGAGAAATGAAATGAGAGAAACATCTGCCGCTAAGTAAATTGCCACTTGTGCTTGTGTGGTCTGCAAAAACTGCAGATTTATTTCACAACAGGTTTTGTTGTTTTTTTGCACTTTATTGCAAGACTGTGCAATGTTACAAATGTTTAATTGCAATTAAGAGATTGTGGTATACACTGATGTGTTTCTTGTGATTCATTTTATGAAGGTTAAAGTACTTGAAAAAATATAACAGTGCATACATAAACACTGCTATGAACCAAAAATTTAACAAGGTGTGAATGTTATATACAGCTGTACACTACAGTGTTCAAGTTTTAGAAATTTGAAGATTCCTTCCTGCTGGCAGTCTATTTAAGAATGGCCTTAGAAAATGCTAAAATCTCCTCCAGGATAATGGTTTCATGATCAGCTGTCCAGATTTTGGGTATAACCAGTAGCTCCATAAAGACGTTAGGGTGATTGACGTTTAGGCCATAGTTATTTCTGACTACAGCTGACTACAATGATTCCATCACTGAGTGGTGTTTTTTCTAATACTTTATCATGGTAGTGTCCTTATTTTATGTATGAGTTTTATTTTGAGACTTAACTTTAAAGATGAGGCACAACTAAAAACCCTGCATCCTTTCTGCACTTTATGTAACCTTTACATAAGCAGTATTCTTATGTTAGCTAATGTAGCAAAAAAACAAACACACTACTTTTACATTGCATTTTAGTAAAGGTCTGGAAAAATTTTTGCTTAATGGGTAGTTATGCCAACCACATTCTAACTGATGCATGAAAGTGATGTACAAGAATGTGACTAACTCTTAAGGCAACATAAACTTGGGATTGGTAGTTAAGCTGAACATTCTGAGTATAAATCTAAGACTTGTGGTTGTCAGAGGTGATGTGGGGTGGAGGGGACAAGAAAGCTGGATATAATAGGGTACTTTTATATACTTTCCCTCTGGAAAGTGACAGGTGGTATTAGGTGCTGATTGTTTTCTTCTGTTTGGGTCTTGTACAATTATGTTAGCAGCTTGACTTTTAATGAGTTTTAAAACATTTTTTTATTGATTTTCATGAAATAAAATAATACAAAAAATATGATATATAAATATGCACAATATATATGTTTTAAAACATCATAACATGGAACAATAACTATTGACAATGTTCATAACAGATATAATGTCATTGTTGTGATTACATTTTATCTAGTAGTTTTTCAAGCTTCAGCCAAGATAATTTCTTATGTGTTACCTTAGTAGTTCTTTCTGAAATAGTTTGCAACTCCCTATTACATACAAGTTTAGCTAATAGTAAAAAATGAGTGCACCTGTATTTTGGGGATATGTGTTAGTATCGGTGCATTGAACAGTAATAATGAATCAGATACTTCACACTTGTCCGACCACAATGCTTTTATGAAATTTCTGAACTCTATCCAGAATGAAGTTACTATTTTACATGTAAGAAACATGTGTACCCAATCTGCACAAAGTATTTCCTCACATCTCCAACATTTATTAAGATTATTTTTTGATATCAAGTCCATCTTATGTGGGGTAATAAAGCTCCTATGGGTGTATTTCCAAGTGGAGATTTTCCAAGAAGGGGATGATGTTGTGCTACTAATTGATTCAAGTACTAATTCTTTATCACTATCAGAAAAAATGGATTTGTTTATTCTCTCTGTGAAATTCCATAAGGAGTCCTCTGGGATTTGCATATTGG
The DNA here is from genome assembly GCF_019279795.1 of Protopterus annectens. Classification (NCBI taxonomy): domain Eukaryota; kingdom Metazoa; phylum Chordata; order Ceratodontiformes; family Protopteridae; genus Protopterus; species Protopterus annectens. Next base: position 310,633,107 of record NC_056735.1, on the reverse strand, counting down.
TTCTTAAAGATTTATATATACTTGACAATGATAGAATATTACTAACGTGCAAAGTATTTATTTCACAAAGAACAGAAAGTATTTTAGGTAAAGGTGTTGTGCTGGTGATATGACATATTTTGAATTCATTAACTATCTATTCTCTAAATATTTGTATGTTCAACCAGTTGTGCTTTATGTTATACCTGGCCATAAGAGAACATGGTTCATGGATATTATTATTGTAGAGAAATTGGTGCCAGAAAATTAAGCCATTTTCTTTCATTACTTTTATTTTATATAAGTTGAAAGAGTCCAGACATGTCTTCATATATACTATGGGAAATATTAAAAATATTAAGCTTTTTGACATATAATTTTTGTTTATTATCTTTTTAAAATTATCTAATATATAATTAGTGAAAAGATAATTTTTTTATTCTTATTGGTATTGTAGAAATGTTCGTTGACAACAAGGAAGATTTTTTTATTTTTTGAGAACATATTATTGTCAATATTTGTGTCTATATCAGATAATAAGATACTTACATGGAGATTTTTCCAATTAGAACCATATTTGGAGTTTAGCCATTGGCTCATCACATTAAGTATGGTCGATTCCGCATAAAGTTCTAAATTTGGGAATGCTATTCCCCCATCTTTCCAGCTTCTGTAATGCCAAGATTCTTGGCTTTTGAGGAAAGTATAGGAAATTTAGGGTTCCTATTAGAAATGCATCTTGGTCGAACTTAAAAGACTGAAACGGCAAAATATCAAAGCGGCTTTTAAGTGAATTCTTTCCCTGGGAAAGAATTTGCTTGGCCACTTCATTACTTTACTGTTTTTGGCACTATAGTGCAGTCTTGGAGTTGGTATATTTAAGTAGGGGGGTGTGGGGAGCACAGCCCCTCACATCGGTGAGTGTGGGGGATGAACCCCCCCCACTTAACGTAATGTTTACAGTGTTTTGTTTTTTATTTATTTTTTGTTGTTGGAACAGTGATGTTCTGACAGCTCGACATTGTAAGCTTTCACTTATATAGGGTTGATTAATCACTGTTTGCTTTTTTAAGCATTCTGTGATCTAATATAGACCCAGAATTTATTAACATAGAATTTAGTTGCTTCATTAACTTTTTGGATGGGGAGGCAATTAAAGTTTGGAAGTAGAACTAAATTTTGGGTAATATGATCATTTTTATTAATGACAGTCTTTCTTCTATCGTGAAATACATTTTATTCCATCTATTTAAAAATTCCTTAACTGTGGATAATAGGTATTTGTAATTTGTTTTTAAAGTATTATGCCAGTTTGACTTTATGTATATTCCTGAGTAGTTAATGGTGTCATTTGCCGAGTTAAAATTGTTGTGTTTTCTTAGTAAAATGTTTACTTTTTTATTTATTAATAATGTTTCTGTTTTAGTGTGATTAAAGCTTAGGCCTGAAACCTCTTCAAAAACTTGCAGGGATTTTGTTAGCATGACATCGTCCGCAAAAAGTTGTATTTTAGAAATGTAGATTGGACTAACAGAAAATCCCCTTATATTAGAATTTGCTCTTAAGAAGTTAGCTAGAAGTTCTACTGATATGGCAAATAACAAGGGGGAGATTGGGCAGCCTTGTTTAGTGCATTTTAGGATGTTGAGCAGACCTGATAAAAAAGTGCCAATTTTGATGTATAATATTGAGTTAACATATAATCTGTTAATTATATCGAGGGGAGAAGTTATATACTTCTAATACATTAAATAAATAGGACCAATTTATAGAATCAAAAACCTTGTTTAAGTCTAGGCTAATAATTGATAGTTTTATTTTTACTGTTAACATGATCTACTAAGGAAAGGAGCCTGATAACATTGTCTTGTACTATTCTATTTAGGATGAAGCCTGTTTGATCATCACCTGTTATGTTAGGCATCAGTTGATTTAATCTGTTAGCTAATATTGATGTAAAAATTTTATAGTCCACATTTAATAGTGAAATGGGATGATACGAAGTTACTATTTCGGGGTCTTTGTCCTGTTTTAGGATAGGGAAATCATGGCATATTTCCAGGAAGGGAATGAGCTTGTCTTTTTTCTGAATTCCTCAAAAGCTTGCAAAAGTGTCTTTAATGTATTGTCTGTGAGTACTTTTTAAATTTCTTCTATTAATCCATCTCATCGTGAGGCTTTATTGTTCTTAAGGCTTTGAATCCTCTCTTTTAGTTCACTTAATGTTATTGGTTTGAGAAGTTTGGTATTCTGTTCTATTGATAGTTTGTTGCCTATGTTCTCATTTAAGGAGTTATCTTTTGGGATGTTGTTATTAATATTTGGATTTGTGTTATTTATTATTTTGTGATGTTTTCAGAAAGTCTCTAGACTATCTTTGAAATCTGTTACAGTATTAGTTTCATCAACAATTTCCCTTATATGTTTAACATTGGCTATGTTTTTTGATGTCACAGCTAATCTATGTTTTTTGGGTTAACAGAGTAAGACTGTAATTTGATTCTTTCTAAATTTATTGCCACTTTAGGATTAAGAATTTCCATGTAATCAAGGTTAATTGTTTCAGTTCTATATTTGTGTTTGCCTTTATTATTTAGATTTATTTTTAGTTCATCGATTTTTGATTGTATTCTCGATAGCGCACTATCCCATTATTTTCGTTTGTTTAGGTACCAAGTTTTGATTTTATCAAAAATCTAAGATTTCAGTATATCCCAGACAATAACTTTAGAAGTACTATCATTGTCATTTATGTCTAGAAGTATTCTGATTTATTTCAGTAACCATTCCTTAAACCCGGTTATCTTAACAATGTATGCTGGTATTCTTTGCCAGTGTACTAGATGACTAGATTTCATGTGGATTTTAAAGAAAATAGCGTTGTGGTCGGACACTGGACAGGAGCTAATGAAAACTTCCTGAATTTTTGAGAATAAATAATCTGTAACTAATACCTTATCGATGGTAGTTTGTGTACCGAATCTGTATGAGTAATGTGTGTATTTTAAGGATTTGGGTTCTATTTTTTCATAAATATCTCTTATATTTGAATTATTGATGAAGTTGTTCAATCTTTTAGCAGGTGCAGAAATCTTAAACTTATCACATTTAGTAGTGTAATTTCTGGAGAGAATACAGTTACAATCACCTGCATATATTATTTCTCCCTTAGATTTGATTGCAAGTAAGTCATGATATTTATTCGCTGTTGCAGCACCGACATCAGGTATCCAATAAGTATTGGCTAATGTGATTAGTTTTTCATTTATTTCTAGAATACTTAAGCAGAACATGCCATTTTTGTCTGAATATGTGTCGATTATTTTAGGTACTGGTAGTGTTTTCCTCCACAATATCATGTTGCCTCTTCTTTTGGTCCAAAAATAAAATTCTGCAAGTATAGAGTAGCCCTTAAAAGGCAACCTATTCAAATCTTTTTCTATTATATGAGTTTCTTGCAAGAATGCAATATCTACTTTCTTAGTTTTCAAATATATGGTTACGCTTCCTCTCTTTACAGGATTGTTGAGTCCATTTACATTTAAGGACAAACATTTATATGAAAACATTCCTATAGATTGTGTTAGATAGTATGAACATAACATGAACACTGAGTATAACTGTAAAACATTTAAAACTATTTACAAGTCTAAACATGGAATATTCAACTCCTGGTTTAATGAGAAGATCCTCAAAACCACCTTCATCCATCCTAAGAACAGTAATCTATGTCTGTTCTGTGCTACTGCCATTACAATAACTGTATAGAATGTAATAAAAAGTGAATGAAAAATAAAAGGCTACGCCTTAGAATTGTTACTGATTTGAGTAGTGAAATATCAAAGTGTGTGCAATTAAAGTTAATATGTTATTTGTGATAATTTCGTATATTAGAAGTAACTATCTTTGTACAACCAAATCAGAGAGTAATTTTAAAACAAAAGGCCTACTGTATTGTTACCGGAGTAGGAAAATAACAATGCCTTTATGTAGCTTATGTTTAGCTATGCGTCTAAAAAGTTTTACAGATAGAGTTAATAAAACACATGGAACTATCAACAATTTTAATTAAAAGCTATTAAGATTTAAACTAGAGAACACAATAGCTATCCAAAAACTAGTAAATAACTCTCTCTGTAAATTAATATGAACAGGTATTGCAAGTCCTGGCAATAACAAATTAAGAAATTACTGATATCTGCCTTCTGTACATATTATGCTAGGGACAACTATAAACATGTATATGTATAAATGGCACAGACAGCACAGTAATATGTAACAGTTGAACAGCAAATGCTATAGATACACAGACAAAGTAGGTCTGAATACCTCAGAACCCTATATACTGTTATGCAAACAATGTAACGGGTTGCAAAATTGCTGTCAGCAATAAAAATGTCTCAATACATGTGCAAGGGTGATCACAACAAAATGGAAAGATTTCATATATCTAGGTACATATTTTAAGGGTGGTTGTGTGTTAGTTATATAGAGCTATACCTATGTATACCTAGATGGAACAATGCATATGAACTACAAATGTATACCAGAGTTCATGATTACTGACTTGTGCATATATATCTTATAATAAGCTGGTGCTTGATGTTGACAATCTGCAGGCCTATGTTTTAGCAATAACTTCCGCTTGTTTTTTGTAAATTGAAAAGAAAGGATGACCTCAGATATTGTTAGACAAATGTATTAGGAAAGTTGAATGGGACGAGCATAGCCTAATCCCTAAGCTATTCATAATGACTTTCCTTTGACACTGTAGTTTAGAGTTCTTCTGACTGGATGACCTGCACACTGAGTTTTATTGGACCTTCCATTGCTCTCTCTAGGATCTCTTCTTTCATGCTATAATGAAAGAGCTTTAAGATAAAATACCTTGTAGATTGTTTATAATTATTGGTGTAATCGTATTAGTAGTGTCCACATAAATCATCTGTCAGTACTGTTCTCTGTAGTGGACAGGCCTAGCAGTTCAGCCTACATGCTACCCAGAAGTATTTTTTAAAGAAAAAAATGTGAAATAGCTGCTTAGTACATTGTCACTAAGCTTGCCTTGATCAGGTTGAGTGTTGGCCCTGGTGGTTTAGCAGGTTCACTTTATGTTTGACAGATGGATTACTACTTTGAACTTGGTCTGATTTTTTTTTAAATCTTGATTACAATAATTTTATTACTGTACTTTGTAGTATGTGCACAACAGCTTATGGGGTGAACACCTACTCCAACAGACTGGTTACATCATTAATGGAGGTGCTGGGTACATTTCTGTACCAGATTAGTGTGCCGTCATTTAGGACAAATTTAAAGGAGGCCTTTGTCACATCACATCAATCCTTAAGAAGGCTGATTTGCATGTAAACCATGGCTTACTTAATCAGAGCTGCTGAGCATTTGGTGATCATGCCAGAGATTTTGAGGAATTTTGCTTGCATATAAAGTCGTCCTTGGCAAGAAAAACAATTTTAAGTATTATTTTGCACTTTTATTGCTTGTTTTCATTGCATTATTGAAGATTTCTGTGCTATTTATTATTTTCCTGCACTTGCTTAGAGTTTTAAGGTTGCATTTTTTTCAACCGCTGTAAAGACTGCTGTTCTGCAATTGTAGTGCTCTAAATACATTGTATCTGTTACTGCCGGTGCTTTTAGGCATCTATTTTGTGGCTCCCTAACACCTGGGCTCCAAACCAGTCACTTTTATGTTAAGAGGGTTAAAAGTCTGCACTCCTGTGGAAGGAGAGGGCTGATTTCATCTATATGACATGGGAATTGTTGGTGAAAAGTTTATTGTGTGTTTTTAAGATTTGCCTGAGAGCTTTTTTCAGCTTGTATATAAGCTTCACATTTGTGAGACATTGCACTTTACACAGTGGCTATTAGCTGTATCCTATATAGTTGCAAGCACCTATAAGTTGTATCTTCCCTATAAGAACTATTTCTGAAATTTCCTACAGTCCTGTGCTGCTCAAGGAGCAATTGGTTTGTGAGCTGAGCAGCATCAACATATTTAGTTAGCTGTAGATTAGACTATTACAGCACCCAAACCTGTAACTATACTTTCTGAAATTTCCACAATCTCCTGTTGCCATAGGTGCCGGAAGCTGTTAAAGACTGGGGGGTGGTGGAGGGTGACAGGGGCACTTAGTGAACTAAAAAGGGTAATTTTTTTATAACTATTTGCTACCACAAAATAGGTTTACTTGGAGGACATTTTAAGCTTAGCCAATTCCCTTTTGGCGCTTGAATTAACATCTTCTGATTGGTCTTAGCTATCCCCATGGCTGATAATTGTATATTAGCCCTAGTGAGAACAACTGTGATCTATACCATAAATAATTTGAGGGGGCCATGTAACAGATGCAGCATTTAGGAACTGCCTCTATCCATTAGTGGCATGAGGGGAAACCCTGGAGTACATTTTCTGTTACCCATCCTTAGATCCAAGTTGCATTTGCACTTTACACAGTGGTGGTGGATGGATGAGCTTTGCTTTATTTTTATGGATAGTCTGTTCTGGAACAGCGGTAGCCTCAGTGATATATATCCATCTCTCCACAACATTCAGTTTAGATACCTGGACTGAATATTTCTGATACCATTTGACTTGCTGATGTTCAGTAGGTCCATCTGTATTATGTTGGAGGATGCTTTGTATGCCAGACATGTCACCTCTAAGCACTCTGTAGGATACTGAGTATAGTAATAAATCTTTGAGGTGGTCCATGCAAGACCTGTTGTTTAGGACTTGTATCCTTTTAGTAAGGTATCTTTGAAGGTATTCCAATTGTTGCATGGTGCTGGACAGATATATGTCAAAGTGGACATTATACAAAATGATTGACATAATGAGAGCTTTGTAAAGGGGGACAACATCATCTCTAGATGTAGTCACAATCAATTTGTTTATAAGCTGTGCAATATAGAAAGGCTTTATGACTCTGGGCACATGTTGGTCAAAAGTTAAGTCACTGTACACATAGTTCCCAAATGCCAAACAACTGGATCATTTCTCAGAGGGCATTGTCATGATTTTGACACCAGTTATTATTTGGGACAAACCTTCCTGCATGATGGTTAAGTCATTTGGGGATTCAATAACTTCTCCTAGCTTGCAGTCATCTCAAACTTAGCTGGCCAAAGCTCTTTGGTATTTCCTTTTACTTTTGAGATGTATATGCCAGACAGAACAAGTCTCACCACCGAACCCTGTGGGACTTCATTGGTGACTGGTCTCTTCCCCTGTTTTGATCTCCTGCATCCTGTGAGCCAAGTTGCCAATGCAGCTGGTAATGTAAGTGTTTGCTCCTACATTATTCATCTTTTGTACTACACCTGAGTAGGGGATTGTGTCAAAAGGCTTGGCCAGGTCAAGGTAATGTGGTGTGAACTGTTTTACCTTCATACAGTGCTTTGATAAGAGTAAAGCTTACAATTTGCCCATGATTTTGAGTTTTTCACACTTTCCTCTGGGCTGTTTTCAAGCACATTTTTAGGGCCATGCATACATGTATGCATTCCTTGATTCACCTTCCTGATTGTATTAAATTATATTCCTTGTATAATACAGCACACTTGTTAGACTTAAGTTAGCGCATTTTAAATGTATTGTTTAAACATTTTTCCAGTAGGCAATGAAACAAAAATGCATTAACCAATAATGACAAAACTGCCCTCTTCAGAATATTTCCATCATAAAGGTCTACTTTCCACACACAACTGCATTTTAAATTTATTGTTTGAACATTTTTCCAGTAGGCAATGAAGCAAAATGCATGCACCACTAATGACAAAACTGCCCCATCCAGAACATTTCCATGATAACAGTCTACTTCTACACACAATATATAAATACAGAATCAAAGTAGACTGTAAGCCATAGGCATGTTGCACAGCTTCTTGAACTTACTTTCAATTGGGGGGGGGGGGGGGGCAAAAGGCCAAAAACCAGGGACATTTTAAAAATTGCGTGTATAATTTTGGAAAGTTGCTTGCATAAAACATTGCTACCACCATGCATTTCCCTGCCAAGTCTTGAACCTAGAACATTGAGCACTATAGTCAGAGCAACATACCACTACACTAAACCAGCAGTGGCTTGAAAGACAGGAAGACAAACATAAATGGCTATCATATCATTTAGTGAATTCAGTTCTCACTTTTCACCATAGCTCTCATCCTCTTAGCACAAAATTACAGAACAAAGCCAATAATGGGGGAATACAGCCCCAAAATAGGGACACATTTCAAATACTGATTTTATAACCTTAGAAATATAATTTTGGAAAATTGCTTGCATAAAACATTGTTCCCACCATGCATTTCACTACCAAGTCTTGAACCCAGAACGCTATAGTTAGAGCAACATACCACTAAACGAAAACAGCAGTTTCTTGAAAGACAGGAAGGCAAACTTAAATGGCTATCATATCATTTAGTGAATTCAGTTCTCACTTCCCACCATAGCTCTCAACCTCTTAGCACAAAAATACAGAACAAAGCCAATAATGGGGGACTACAGACCCAAAATAGGGACACATTTCAAATACTGATTTTATAACCTTAGAAAATTGCTAGAAAAGGTTTTGTTTTATCACTCCTGCAAACCAGAAAGAACAGAACAAAAATGTGAGGCATAAATTCACAAGTGATGGTGGTTAGGGACTTTATGCTCTTTTTACCTGTACCCAAGGTACAGCGTTTGAGCCTGAGTACCTCTAGCCACCAGATGTACCCTGCTGGGGGCATTTACACACTCACACACACACACACACACACACACACACACACACACACACACACACACACACACACACACACACACACACACACGCACACACACACACCAGTTCCCCTGCAATTAGTGTACTCACTCACTCTGATAGACAGACTCTCTGTTCCCCTGCTCCACTCTGCAATTAACTCTACAGTCCAGATGCAGCAAACAAACTCCATTCTGCAGCTCCCACTCGTAACAGCATCTGAATAGCAGCTGGAAATGCACTGATGCTAACAGCTTCTGAATATCGCAAATGCAAATAACAGCTGGAAATGTGCTGATGTCATCGTGGCAAATGACACCACTTGTAAACAACAGCTGGAAGAAAACAAAAGGGGCAGAGGTGATCTGCAACAGTCGGGGAGCTCCCCTCCCCCTGCACTCTATGGTTCCGGTGCCCATGCCTGCTGCTTAAGGAGCCACTGTTTTTTCTGCTGAGCAGTATTGTTGCATCAGTTAGTCGTAGATTACACTAATTAAAGCAGCCAACTTGACTAGAGGAAGCAACATCCTTGACCTGGTTATTACTAACATGGGCAACCATTGCTCTACACCAATAGTCAATTCCTCCCTGGTTAGATTCGATCACAAACTAATCACCATGGAAATCCACATCTCACCCACTCCCCCTGCAAAGGTAACCACCATGATAAACTTCAACAAAGCTGACTTTGGGCTCCTAAAAATAGAGGTGGCTAACTTCACGGCACCCATGTCAATGGAAAATAGCTGCATGACTGCTGAATTATATACCGATGCACTGTACGAACATATACATAAATGTATGGAACTAGCCATACCCAACAGAATCAAGACGCTCTCCTCCAAAAAAAAAATAAGCCAATCTGGTGGTCCCCTGCCATTAATAAACTCTACAACAGAAGGAAAAAACTGTTGCAGAAAAAGCTGAAGTACTCTACAACAGAAGGAAAAAACTGTTGCAGAAAAAGCTGAAGTCGCAAAATTGGAAAAAACTCCCTTATTAGCCTCAACAAAAAGTTGAGATCCCTCATCAAAACCTCTAAAGCCAGCTATGAAGGCAGAATTGTGGCAGACACTAAAAACAACCACAAAGCCTTCTATAGTTATATCAAGAATCTCCACAGCAATACCCAGGTTTGCTCTGAGTTACTGCACAATGGTACCTCCTATACTGAGCCAACAGATATTGCCAACGTACTGGCTGACAGATTCAATGCCAACTTTACCCCTCACCCCCAAAGGACCAATTACAATACCGGAGGAATGCCAGGCACCCAGCATTACTGCAGCATAGGTTAAAGTTGTATTGTCCAAGGCCAAGAATACAGATTCCATGGGACCCAACAATATCCCTGGATGTGTTCTACTTGAACTACAAAGTGAACTGGCACCACATCTATGTGCCCTGTTCAATCACAGTCTCACCTCACCTCAGGCTTTGTCCCTACTGAGTGGTGCACTGCTACAGTCATCCCTCTTCATAAAGGGGGAGCAACTACAGACCCTGGGAATTATTGCCCCATTAGCCCGATGAATCTGATATGTAAGGCTATGGAGCGCATCATCATGGACCTAATTAACAAGGATATAGAGAATCTCCAAACTCTAGATCCCACGGAATTTGGTTTTGTGAAAGGTAAATCATGCCTACTCAACCTGGTTGACTTCTTTGAGTCAGTCACCAGCTGTGGATGAGGGCAAGGCAGTTCATACAGCCTACCTTGATCTGGCCAAGGTCTTTGATACCATTCTCCACTCAGGAATCATTGATAAATTCACCAAACTAGGTATCAACCCCTATATCACTAGGTGGGTTGCAAATTGGCTCACAGATAGAACCCACAGTGTGAAAGTAGTGGACTCCAAGTCAGACTGCCGACCAGTCATAAGTGGAGTCCCACAGGGATCGGTCCTGGGTCCTCTCCTGTTTGGCATCTACTTCTCAGAAGTCCAAGCCAACTGAGAGGGACTCTGGCTGACCAAGTTTGCAGATGACTGCAAGCTGGGAGCCATTATTAACTCCCCAAGTAATGTAGACATCCTACAGAAAGGCCTCACTGAGACCAATGACTGGTGTCAAAACCATGGCCTTAAGCTTAATGCCAAAAAGTGAGTTGTCATCCCCTTTGGGAAAAACTCAGTTCCCACTAATTACCATATTGATGGGAGCCCACTGAACACAGAAGGCATTATAATAGATCTGGGGACACTGGTTGACCTCAACCTCTCCTTCGACCACCACATTGCCACTGTGGTCAGAAAGTCCTTCTATGTGGTACATCTCATTACCAAGGGTTTTGCATCCAGGAAGAAAGAGGTCATCATCTCTCTCTCTACTCTTCCCTCATTAGGCCAATCATCGAGTATAATGCCCCATTTGGCATGTACCTCACTAGACGTATGCAACAGCTGGAAAGGCCACAAAAGTACCTCACAAAGAGGATCCTAGGTCATAAACACATGTCCTACATGGACAGACTCAAAAAACTCCAGCTATTCTCTGTCTCATATTGTCTACTAAGAGGCGATCTCTGCTTGACTTACAAAGCCATGTCTGACCCAGCTCTGTTACAAATGCTGCATCTAAAGAAATCCCAATCCCTTCACATCACATGCTCCAAAGATCTCAGCCTCATTACCACAATCAATAGAACATGCTGGAGGGACAGGTTCATAACTCAGAGACTGCCCATGCTCTGGAATAGACATCCCATACATGTGAAGCAGAGCACCTCACTGAAATCTTGATGAGTGGATGGGAAATAAAAAGTTCACCGCGGGGATCACTTCAGTGGCTCTACTTGATAGAGGCACTGGGAACTAATGTCGGGTGGCATGATGCCAAGGTACTTCTATGGGCTAGGCTTGTAAAGGTTCCAGGGCCATTAGCCTAGTACACACCTATGAACCTATGAACACCCCTCCAATGTTATTCCTTTATAAAACACATATTAAGAACCAGCAACCATGGATAGACACTTTCCTGCTATCTCTGCAGCCAGATTGGTGGACATGGGCATCTTGAGGCAATGTAGCAATTGCCTCATGTTTACTGACAACCACTTAATTCTGGAACAGATGAATGCAGTATGTGAGAGGTGTAGTTACTCAATATCATTGGAGATATGATTCTGACATACAGATACAAAAAACATATAAACAGCAAAATAACGGCAAGCAGCATACTAATAAACTTATAAAAAATAAAAATGCCGCTCCGGTTGAAACAACCCACTCTTTATTATAGGAAAACAATTAAAAGGTCGAGGTTTAAGCGCTTTCATTCAAAATCACACTGAACTTCATCAGAAACAATAATAACCCATAAAACAGCCACTTATATAACTTCTGGTTTGAAAATGGCGCCAAAAATCTGCTAAGCTCATAAAGCAATACACTGAAATTGAAACTACAAGCTGCCGACATATCAAGATGTCATACAAAAATATAAAAAATATTTAAATAACCAAAAAATAAATAACAATATATAAAAAACAAATAAAATGTAGTAAAAGTGGAAAAATAGTGAATGACCACAATGAAAATGGCAACATTAAATGTAAAATGAACTATAACTACTTTAACTAATGCATAAAGCTTTTCCTTTTAAAACTGGTTTTAATGAAACCAAATCATGAATACCTGGAGGACAGGTGGAATTAAGTAACACTTGCCAAAAGAACTCACGGCGTTCTAAAAATTATCTCGGTCTCCACTCATCGGTCTATGTACAACCTGTTCCAAAATAGAAAAAGAAAATTTCTTGAAATCTAAACAAGTGATACTATGCTTATATAGGGCATTAGTATTGTCACCCTTTCGAATACATATGCTGGTACATACGCATCTTAATTGGGTCCACAGTCTTACCCATATAGAGGGATGAGCAGGAACACATAGAGCTATGTACTGTACACCAGTCCCTTCATGTTACAGTTAAACTGACCCTTAACTGGAATAGGGCGTGAAATACTATAGATGGGAATAATAGAATCCTCAAGCACATACCTGCATTGTCTGCAGGAACCGCATTTCTTCATCCCCCATTGTTTACAAAATTTGTCTGGACCACAAAGATACAAAAACATCAAAGAAATTGTCTGTGACACACACACACACACACACACACACACACACACACACACACACACACACACACACACACACACACACACACACACACACACACACACACACACACACACACACACACCACTCACTATGCTAACTAAGGATGAGACATGTAGACTCAGATATGTGGAGGTGCTCTCATGTTACACAAACAAGTTAACTTCCACCACAACATATAAAACTACTCCATGTAGTGTCTCAGCTACTGAGACCATAAGGAGTAACAACACACAACCCAATATATTGGTCATAGGAGATTCCATTGTGAGACACACTGATGTACCTGTTACCAGGCTGAATAAGGAAAAGGGCACAGTTAGTTGTCTGTCAGAGGCTAGGATTCACCAAATTATGCAAGCATTCAGGTTACTAAACCACAAGTACCAGTATGACTCAGTCATTGTCCACCTAGTTGTAAATGACATGATACGTACCTCCCTGGAGTATATGAGGACAGACATTACTGAGCTCTCAGGATATATCTTGCAGGCTGGTTTTAGCTGAGCATTGAGCAGCATTCTACCTTCTCCAATGATAATGACACAATATCAACAGAAAATGACTGACTTTAATAATTGGCTTAGCTACTGAGATCACTCCAAGGGGGAAATATTTGTTAGTCTGGGAGAACATGATTGACAGGCCACACTGCTTTGCCAGGAATGGTCTGCATCTTTTGCCACTGGACTTTTGGATATTGACAAAATCATTATCTGCCCCATATAGTGCCTAATTTATGCATTGCCAAACAGATAAACATAGAAAAATCTCATAATAAGCTAAAGGCATTACTGCCCAATGCTAAGAGTCTCAACAAAGAATACACTTCATGGAAATTCTCCTATCTCTGGAAAATTCTGACATCTGCTCAGTTACTGAAGAATGGTTCAAAGCCTTGGAAAGTACACCAGCAGTGTTAGGCTATAATGCCTTACATACATTCAGAATACCCACTGAAGGATAAGCACACCTTAAGACTTGTCAAACAATATGACATACTTCAGCCATGCCATATCCAACCAACAATAGGTAAAATTCCTAGTAGCTACAGGTCCCCCAACATGACCCAGGGAAACCATACCTCATACCAGAATGTACTAGAATCAGTTACCGTTCAGCCCATCATCATACTCACGTGTGATTTTCAACTACCCCTCCATTAACTGGGAAGTTTACATGACCACTAACATGTTGTCTTGAAGATTTCTTGACTTTGTCAGTGCAAATACTCTGGAACAGCTAGTTTGCACTCCCATTAGTGGTGCAAATATTCTAGAGCTGGTACTCACAACATGACAAAGCATTGCACCACCCAAGTGTAATGTCCTCACTGGTTAGATTGGACCACAAAGTGGCCTACTTCAAAATAAATATAAAGCTAGAGCCCCCATCTAACCCCAGAACCTTTAAGAGCTATTTTAAGGCCTATCTCCTATTGTGACATCATAGCAAATTTCCCATTTCCCCCAAATCGAGAAAATATGGAGGTCTATGCAGAGGTTTACACAAAAGCTCTATGCAACCATATAAACTGCTGCATAGAAACGGCAGTACCCAACTGAAATAAACCCAGGCCAAACTTCAAAAACAAGCTACCCTAATGGACCCCTGGTATAAATAGGTTGCACAACAAAAGAAAGAAAACCCTGTCCAGAAGTAGGAGAGGATGTGCACAATAGGGCAAAAACTCTCTCATTACATTAAACAAGCAAATTAAGGGACTACTTAAATCTTCAAAAGCTGACTTTGAGGCAAAAATCACTTCCCAAGCAAAGGATATACATAAGGTCTGTTTCAGATATGTCTGCAATCTTAAGGGCAGCACCCAATATATGTTTTTCAGAAATTACCTCTTCTCTGGAACAAACTACCTACTCACATGAAGCACAGCCCTTCCCCGACCGTCGAATAAACTAATTTGGATCAATGGATGGGGAATCATAAATTCGCTCCTAGGATGACGCCTATGTTCCTTATGAACAGGGGCCGTCTATAAAATACTCAAAGGCATAGGCACAAACCTAAACCATCTTCAAGACCTTAGGTATCAAAAATCTGGGTAAATCTGGGTAATAATTGCCAGGCTTGTAAGGGCTCTTGAGCTGTAAACCTAGTAATCTCCTATGTACCTGTGAACCTATGTAGACACTCTGAATAACTACAGACCT
Source organism: Protopterus annectens (assembly GCF_019279795.1). Classification (NCBI taxonomy): domain Eukaryota; kingdom Metazoa; phylum Chordata; order Ceratodontiformes; family Protopteridae; genus Protopterus; species Protopterus annectens. Next base: position 310,618,060 of record NC_056735.1, on the reverse strand, counting down.
ATCTCACATCTTCCATTTATTGGTAGGATTCTTGACACAGTTGTTTATGAGTGATTGAATTCATAATTGTATGACAATACTATCTGTCATACTTACTGGTCTGTTTTTTTTTTTTTGGTCAAGATGCAATGCACAGATAGCCCTCACCATGCTCTTTAATAGACTTCTCCCCATCTAGGTCTGTACAGATGTTTTTGTAGCATGTGACAGTATTGATCACATGATATTTCGGGCCATTAGTAGCATTATTGTGACATCACAGTTGTCATCCTGGAATAGTTTGCCTCCTACAGACTTAGATGAACTCAAGTAGTGATGTTAGAGGTTAATATCTTTTTTTTTTCTCACTCTGTGATGTGAGGAAGGTCAAAAGGTTAAATTTTAGACCCATTTCTGTTTACAGTGTATATGCTTCCTTTAAGAAATGTTATTTGAGGGAGAGGTTTTAAAATACCATTGTTATGCTAATGACACACAGATCCATCTTTCCATACATCAATAAGCTACAGACTTAGAAAGCATCATTAACTGGATGGTCAGAAACTGGCTTAAGCTCAGTACTTATAAGATAGTTGCCTTGGCTGTATATATCATTGTATGAAATCCAACTGCTCCAGCATTATCCCATAATATTTTCTGTAATGGTGACAAACTGGAATTTATGTTGAATATGAAGAATTCAGTGGCAATGTTTGATTAACATCTCACCTTAGGGACCAGGTGTCTGCCGGTGTCAAACCTCTTGTTTTCACTTAAGGATTATTGCCCTTTTAAAACATTTTTATTTCAGCTGTAGATCTTCCAGTAGTGGTGCCTGCCGTTTCTTTTATCCTGGACTGCTGCAATGCCTTGTACCTGGGATTTCATGACTCTGAGCTGGACCATCTGCAGCTTGTGTAGAACACTGTAACTTGGTTGCTGATTGGGTGTCCTGACACACCCATTATCACTTTAATTCTGCATAGTCTGCACTGGCTGCCAGTGTAGTCATTTATTACATATAAGCAGGAGCGGCCTTAGGTCAACTGGTGTCCTAGGCAAAAGGGCTCCACGGCGCCCCCCACTACACTACCCAGTGCTGACATCTTAGTCTACTTACACCAAATAAATGCTGGAAAAGCACCCCTACTAGAGCAGCGCCCTAGGTGACCGCCTAGTTGGCCTATGCCTAAGGCTGGCTATGCATATAAGGTTCTGGTCCTGGTTTACTTAGAGCTTCATAACTTGGATTGCCCATATCTTAAGGAGCTTCTGGTATGGAATTAGCTTGTTCCTGCTCTACATTTATCCATCTTGGTGCTGTTGGAGGTTCCAAGGGTTTGGCATAAGTCTTCTGCTGAACACTCTTTCCCTTTCTCTTTTGAAAGGCTACACAACACTTTTGTAATTCCTTATTAGGGTGGTAGAAGATGCCCCCCTTGCTGACTAGCTTTACATGCCAATTTAAGACGTACTTGATTTAACTTACATTTGAGTATGGTACTAATTCTTAGCTTTATGTATTTTATTTTCATTTATTCTATTCTATGGATCTTGTAAAAAATAAGGAAAATACAAAGGGTAAAAATAGTCAGTGGAAATTGCTATTGGACATTGCATTTCTTATTTTTATACATGAAATGTTGAGGTTCATGACAGGCATTGTTCAGAAGTATATCACTTTGTGTGAAAGTCAAATGAACTACTCTTTAAAGCAATATGCAAGAAGGTGAAGGGAGATACTGTAAGACGAACTGGGATGGCTAGAAACAGGAAAGCACTGAACAGGTACAATAACTCTTGGCTAACATTCAACTTAGCCTTGAAACAGAAGGGACTTTGTGGTTGTATAAAGGCATATGAGCCACAGTCTTAATTTTCTATAACTAGTAAGATGGAATCGAACAAGTTAAGACCACAGGAACTGAAGTTAAGATGACCTGCATTCAGTGGCAGGAATATTCAAAGATTATTAGGCATGTGATCACAGGGACTACAAGGGGTCTAGTCATATATACTTTCAAAGTGATTTTCCAATGTTTTCTAAACTTATCTTTGTTCATAGGTTCATAAGTTCATAGAAGGTTACTAGGCTAATGGTCCTAGAGCCCTTACAACTGTAGCCATATTTATCCTGAGTTGCTCCAATTGTCAGTGGTTAGGTGAGGGAAGTTCCTAGAGGTAAGAGTCTATGGTAGTTAATTCAGACTTCCTCTGTCCAGGAGGGACATGGGTGCCACCCCAGGGTGAATTTGTAGTCACACATCCATTGATCTAGGTTGCTTTTGAAGAGGGTCGGGGAGGGGCTTTGCTTCACGTGAATTGGAAGCTTGTTCCAGAGAAGTGGCAGTCTCTGGGAGATATATCCATTTCTCCAGCATTACCTGTTCATGTCATAGGCTAGGCTAAGATTCTGGGAGTGAGTGACTGTTGTGCAGTTTGATTTATGAATGTGTAACTTTCCATCGGGGCTGGGTCAGAGACTTCCCTGTATGCCAGACACAGATCACCCCTTAGCAACCTGTAGCAGACAGAATACAGTGACAGGGCTTTCAGTCTTTCTGCATAAGATTTGTTCTGTGTACCCTGTAATTTGTTGGTGAGAAACCTATGTGGTGTCTTCAATTGTTGCATGTGTCTGGTGAGGTATATTCAAAAGGGACCATTTTACTCAATTATAGATCTGATAAGGGGTCGGCCACAGTGGTGCAGTGGTTAGCATTGTCGCCTCACAGCAAGAGGTTCTCTAGTTCAGTCATCGGCTGGGGTGCCTTCTGTGCGGAGTCTGCATGTCCTCTCTGTGGTCACGTAGGTTTCCTCCGGGTGCTCCAGTTTCCTCCCACATCCCAAAGACATGCTGTAGGTGGATTGGACACTCCAAATTGGCCCTAGGTGTGAGTGTGAGTGTGTGCATGTGTGCATATTCTGTGGAAGGTTGGGCGCCAGGCTGGCAACTCAACACCGTAAAACTTCACTGCCAATCATGAGCAGACAGGTGATCCGCTGTGGCAACCCCTAACCGGGAAAAGCCGAAAGAAGAAGAAGAAAGAAGATAGATCTGATAAGGGCCGAGTATAATGGAATTATAACATCATTAGGTCTAGATGCAATGCCTTTACTTATAAGATGTGCCATATAGAAGGATTTCCTTACAACTGTGGATAGTGGTCAAAGTTCAGATTGCTATCAACCTGAGTACCCAGATCATATACCACTGGGTATATAATTAGGGGCAGCACTGTCTACAATGTAATTAGCAGGGATGTCAGCTTTCCCAAAGGAAATAATGATGCATTTTTTTGCTTTTAGATTTAATCCGTGACTTTGGCACCAATCATTTGTCTGCATTAACCCTGTCTGCAGTATATTAACATCATTGGGGGACTCAATGATTGCTCCCAATTTGTAATCATCACTGAACTTGGTCAGCCACAGGCCATCCAAGTTTGCCTGGACATCTGAGAAATAAATTCTGAACAGTAAGGTGCCCAGCACAGAACCCTGTTGTATGGCACTGGTAACTGGTCTTTTGCTAGAGGTGAAGTCACCCACTTTGAAAGTATGTGTCCTGTCGGTAAACCAGCTGGCTACTCATCTAGTAATGTAGGGATTAATTCCCATTTGGGAGAGTTTCTCTATAATACCTGAGTAGGAATTGTGTCACACACCTTGGCACTGTCATTCCCTCATCCAGGGCCTTAGTGACTTTCTCGAAGACGTCATCTATGTTTAACAGGCATGATGTACCTTTAATGAATCCAGACTGGGTTGGGTCTAGAGGTTTGGGGATTACCTATGCCCTTGTTAATAAGGTCCATAATGATTCTTACTATGGCCTTGCAGATAAGGCTAGTCAAGCCTATAGGCCTATAATTTCCAGGGAGGGTTGATGGTCCACCTTTGAGCAGAGGGATTACTGCTGGTGTCCTCCATTCTGCTGGAACATAGCCAGTTCACAGACTGTGGCTAAACAGGGATCCAAGTGGGTCTGCTAGGTCATGTTTTAAGTTGTTTAAAAGGCAACCTTGGATTTGTCTGGTCCCAATTATGTGTTTTTGGCCTTGGAGAGTGCTATGACCTGCTCTCTTGAGATAAAAGGCTGAGGAATGGTGGCAGGTATACTTTGAGTGGGAGGTGACTGGAGAGGAAGGCGGTGAAGTTTGCTCCAAATCTGTCAGCTAGCATGTTGGCTATTACCTCTGATTCAGTATGGGTGGTGCCATCTACAACTAGTTCAGCGCATAGCTGGGTATTCCCCTTTAGATTTCAGACATAGTTAAAGAATGCTTTGTGATTATCCTTAGCTAGGGAGGCTATTTTTGCTTCATAATTAGCTTTGGAAGACTTGACAAGATCTCTAATTTGTTTGTTGAAGCCAGAGAGGGATTGTTTCCTCTGCTGAGTCAGTTCCCTCTTGTTCTTGGACATTAGTTTCTTTCTCTTGTTGTATAGCCTGTTTTTACCAGGGTGACTTGTTTTTTTTTGGTGAGACCTAGTTTTAATCTGGTCAGGTACAGTTGATTCTATACAACTGCTTAAGTGGTTATACAGGGCATTCTTCTTATACCATCACTTAGTAGGAGGTAATTTGTCTTTAAAAAACTCTTAAGCATTTTTGAGCTTGATAGGGTATCTGGTCTTATAATTACATCAAATGAGACTGATTTATGGTCTGATCTTAACAAGGAGGGTATCACGGGGGGGGAGAGGGGCTGCAATGCTCTCCCATGTTAGTGATTACTATGTCCAGGACATTTCAGCCTCTTGTGGGTGTGCTGACTATCTATTCCAGAGCATTTGCTTTGACAAGGGAACCTCTGAGCCAGCATGTTTGTGGTCATGTATGTTTTCCATTCGATGGTAGAATAATTAAAATCACCCATGAGTAAGGTGTTGGGCTGTATGGCCTGACTCTAGTAAGTCCAGATATGCAGTATGCTTTTCCTTTTTCATGGTTGGGGACCTATAGCTAGCTGTGATGTGGTAGGGGACTTTGCCTATAGTTAATTGGACATAGAGCAGCTTAAGAGACTCATACAGTTTGCCCAGTCTTGAGGTGTACTTATCTTTAATTATGATATATATATATACCTCCTCCTTTGGTTCTTTCATGCTCAGTTTGTGGTCTGAAAGTATGGAAGGCATTGTAGCCCTGCATGGCTGGGGTGCTTTCCATGCCTTTGAAGCATGTCTCTCTGACTGCACTGACATCAGCATCTTCCAAAGTGAGGGGGTGATTCCAGGGTGTGCAGTTTCTTGTTTAGATTCCTAGTATTAAGCAGCAGTACCTTGAGTTTATCTAGACAGGATTTTGTTATGTTGGGAGGTTGGTTATTTTGAGACTGCCTGAAAAAGGCACACTAGATGTGGCTAATGCCTTTGCCAGTATCCAAAAGCCTAGAGGAAACAGATGCAGACCATCTCTGTTAAAGCAGCATGGCCTGTCAACCATGTCTTCCCAGGCTGACAGATATTGGATCCCCTTGGACTGACACCAGAAGCTAAGCCAATTGTTAAAAGTCAAACATTTTTAATTTGTATTGTGGCATCATCCTTGGACAAGGTAGAATGCTGCTTAAGACTAGGCTTATACCTGCCTGTGATATGTAATCTGAGAGCTCAGTCATGTCTCTCTTCATATAACCTAGTGCAGTACATCTCAAGTCATTCACCCACACATGGACTATGAAGGAGTCATACTAGTACTTGTGGTTAAGTGACTTGATTGCTTGAGTGACTTGACAGATCCTGGCACCTGACAGGCAGCTAACCATAACCCGCTCCTTGTCCAGCCTGGTGAGAAGAATATCTGTGTATCTCACAATGGAGTCACCTATATCCAATACATTAGGTTTTGTGGTGTTACACCATATGGGCTTATTTGTTGAGACACCAGTGTTTGTGTTTTATTATGTGTTGGTTGTTTTCTGTATTGTTATCTGTGTAAGTGGTTTCCATTTAAGAGGCCTCTGATCTTTGAGTACTTCCACATATGTGGGTTTATTTGTTGTGTCCTTATTTTGTGTGTGTGTGTGTGTGTTTTGTGTGTGTGTGCTGAGAACCTGTTTGGCATTGAATTTATCCTTATGTGAAAGTCTTGTCTTCAATTTCATAGTGTAACTACATCTCTCACATAAAGTATTTGTTTGTTTCAGGAGTAAGTGGTTGTCAGAATACATGAGACAATTGCTTCATTGCCTCAGGATGCCCATGTCTATCAGGTTGGCCAGAGAGATGATAGGAAACTGCCTGACCATGATTGTAGGCTCTTACTGTATATTTTATAAGTGGAGGGAATGGGTTAATTTGACAGGACTGTGATGGTAGAGCCGAGACTACAAGAGGGACCTATACTTTCTTTAGGCTAAGGATAATCAATAAGAAAATGGTGCTCAGTGCACAACTAAGTTCTTCCTAGAGTAGCAGAAGAGCTTAGAAGGGTTTCACTGACAGCTGTTTAGGAAAAACTGAGCTTCTAAACTTTTGTGTCTATATAGGGCACTGTTAACCACTGCTGTGCAAAGAGAAATACTGTGCAAATGTGAGAATAACTATGAGCAAAGAGAAACAATTTTTAAGCTAAATACCAGTCAGGAAAGCACACAATAAGCCTTTCACTAGCAATCCCCATCTCAGACAGGTTAGATCAGTGCACTTCTGCCACAAGGGTGCAGAGAATAACACCTTCTTAATGTAGAATTGCTGGTTTGGAGCACAAGTGTAATAAGACCACACAAGCTACCTACAACAGCCCTACAACTAATAGATACAGTGTAATACAGTGCAATTAACTACTTAAAGCAGCAGCAGACATTACAGTTTTTTTGCTATAAAGAACAAAAATAACAGCAAATAGCTTAAGAAACTTCTAAAGTACAGTCACAGTATATAAGAGAAGTGCAAAAAACCCCCATATTTTGGTCTTTTCAGTAGTGGATTGCCCCATGTGAAAGCAGATTGTCACCAATCAGTAACAAAGTTGCCAGATGGCGAGCAGCTCTGAGTATCTATGCCAAATTCCATGCAAACACAAGGCCTAAATACAAGCAAAGAGAAACAAGGTTTAAACTAACTACCAATCAGGAAAGCACACAATAAGCCTTCCACCAGCAGTCCCCAACTCAGACAGGTTAGAGCCCTTTGGTGAGCTTCCCAGCTCAGATAGACTAAGTAAACACTTACTGCCGCTAGATGAATAATCCCAGTCCTCCTAATGTAAAAGCACAGTAAAGGAGTGTCCGGAGTGAATTGCTATGACAAACAGACTTAAAGATACAGATACAGCAGTGTACTTTAACCAGCTTATAAAAGTGTGATTATTCAATAAAAGTAGGTTTTTTTGTATAAATGAGCCAAGAGCCACTCAATTGTGCAGAATTTATTAAGGCACTAAAATCAAGATAAGCTGATTAATAAGCCCTCCAGACAATAAAATGCATGCAGAAGTCTCAAGTGTTTCCCCAATCTAAACAGACCAGGCTACTTCCCAGTGCACTAGATGGAAAGTCCACTGACCTCTTGATGTAAAAACAAGTGCTTGCTAGAGTGTAAAAATATACTACTTTATCCAACAGCTAGCCAGATAATGGATTCAGAGCAAGTAAATCAGTAGAAAAGACAGCGAGAGGCAAATAGCACTTTTTCAATATAAGCACAAGGAAAGGCAAATAAATAAGCCAAGATAGCAATAGCAGTGTAGAAAGGGAGGAGCTTTTTAAGCCTAATTTACAGTAGGGGTGGGCAGCTTAAAATCACCATGTTTGAAAAGCAGATCAGCAAAGGGGAGGGGAGGGTTGGAAAACTAGCAGGGAATCACCAGCAATGCTTTAGTTTATGCAGGCTTTAAATCTTTTAAAAAAAAAGACAAAAGACCCCAAAAATTGACTGTGTATTCAAGCATCACTGAAGAAACAATTTAAGCAATGAAAAAACATGTGAAATGTGCATCATGTGGTGCACAAACTGTCAAATATCACCTTTACCCATTAAGGAGCATTTCTGTTGACATTTGCCAAGAAACATGAACTTTAACATTATTGGCATCAGCACAGGAAAAATATGTGTTACTTCCATAGACTTTAATGTGTATGCCACCATGCATGTGCAAAGCTGCCCCATTAAAATCTATGGATGCAACAAATGTTACTTACTCACAGGTAACATCACAGTAGTAAATGTTAGACTTATTTGAGCTATGCTTTAATTGGATGTTTATGAAGCTTTTTATTAAAAAACTTCCCAAATACATAACCATAGACACATGTAAAAATGCATCAAGACACTTGACTCATCAAATGCCACGATGTGTATCCTAACATCAGAAAATCACTTTAAGCAGACAAACTTAAAAGCCCTTGCCACTGTTTATGAGTGCTTAATTGTACCCATCTCCCAAATCATAAGAGAACAACAAACACCTACTCCAAATTAGTAATGATGTTCACATAACACAGCTAAGGGTGGGAATCAAACCAGCAGCTATCATGATATGCAATCTGAAAGGTAAAGCATCAAAGTGTTGAGCTACTTGTATAACCAGATAGTTTGGGTCTTCAGGCTTCAAACTCAGGTACTTGTTGTTTGAGGTACATTGCTTTATTGTGCAGTACATAGTACACAGTATGCATATATATGTACACCTAGTGACTACTTAATAAATTCACAGAATAACAAGAGGACTTGGAGTACAAAGCTTATAACTAGCATCATCATCGTCATCATCAGAAAATGGCAAGCACTTGTCCTTGTTGGTATATATATATATATATATATATATATATATATATATATATATGGCTAGAACTACTTAACCAGCTCCAAATTCACCAGCTTACAATAATCCACAAGACCCTGTATCAACCTAGTAACACCCCAATACTCTCTACCCTAATTACACCTTATAATAATCTCAAAAATCTACGCTCCTCAAACAAACTGCTGATCAATACTACTAAACCCAACAACTCAGCAGGTGAATCCTTATTCTCGAACTCTGTTGGAAAAAATATGGAATAAACTACCCTCAGAAATCACTTCTCAGTCTTCTCTCTCACTTTTTGAAAAGAACCTAAAACTATACCTCAATAAAGACTGGCTATGCTCCTGTACTAACCCAGACTAATTATTTTCCTATCCTCTATACCTCACCCTACATCCTTTCTTTTCTTCCATTTATGTATTCTTTAAAATACTATTATACAACATATATGTATCTTGCACCTGATCATGAAATCACTAAGTGTTTTGCAATTTGTATGTACCCGGGGGTTTCTATTATAATTGGCTTTTGTAATACTTGCTGTTTTAACTATGTATGATTTCTTGGAGCTTTTCTCCACGGGCCTCTACTGAAAATGGACATGTATCCAGCTAGACTAGCCCGGTCAACAAATGTAGAATAAAATTAAATAAATAAAATAAAAAAATATATATATAAAATAAATGTGCAGCACAAAATAAATTATGCAACAGGCACTGTTTTATTAAACCATAACACATTTTGATAGCATTATTTTAGAGTTTCTTAAAAAATGTACTGTGCTTTAATAATAATAAAACAAAAGAACTCATAAAACCATAACTCCCGTATCTTTTCCCTCTCCCTAATAAAGGTTTTGATTTTCTGGTAGATCACTGAGAGTTACTGCCAATCAATAATATCATTCATTTATTTTATACTTGTACTAGGGGATTTATTAACATGTGTGTACACATCAAAACAAGCCTATAAGCTCCATTAATGTTAGTTCAACGAGCAGTGGTGCTCATTGACTATGCAAGACACTAAGCAAGCCTATACATTCAGCAGCACCTGTTCATGTCCAGAACATCTGTTAGCAGCCATGAACAGGTGCATGGAGACCTGAGAACACAGTGAAACAACAGCTTGCATAGACAGGCAATTCCAGTAAGGGAGCACAAGTAGACAGCAAACTTAAAGGCAAGGGTAACATCAATGAAATAATTAGGAGGTACGTGAAGCTTAATGAGGAAAGTGTAGTTAGATATAAGTAGATTAGTATACAAACAGCAATAATTACATTTTTTTTATCCATACAAGTAATCTTGCTTGCTTATGGACATGTGTACATAATAAAAAGCAAATACTGACAAAGAATGTGAGAGGGCCAAAAGCTAAAGTATAACAAAGGGGACTATGTGATACATGTTGCATTTATCTAAAGTGCTGAGTTGAGTTAACAATCGGGAAAGTAGATACATTAGGTTATGTTGCATACACTGAAGGTATTGCACATTAGATGTGTATCCAGAAAGTTACATGCTGGAACCAACAGTACGCTGTACTCTCATTCTCTATAGGTGTTGCTCTACACACTTCAAAAAGGGGCATTTTCTTGTCATTTTTGTTGTCACTTGTAACCATAGAAAGGCTATTGTAAAGTTGAAATAGTGTTAGCAAAGCATGTATTGCATATTAATGTTAAATATATAATAGTTTATATAGTTTCAAACTCTGACTGTAAGTTTTGCACAGTAAATTTTCTGTGGAATGCTCAGTAAATTGTGGTAATCACATAATTATATTACGAATGCCTAGCTGCACCCATGTGGCAGGTGAATGGAACTACTCTGCCATCATAATATATACTGTGGAAGTGATCAAAGGTAATAAATTACTTCCACATAATTGATGTTAGAACATATGTATATATATATATATATATATATATATATACAGGGTAAATAATTCTAAGGATTTCATTGCCTTATGTGCATGAAGGAAGCAATACTGATGCTGTTATGGCAGTGTACACACCGCTGACAATGTGGAAATATTCAGAAGAATCATGGACACCTGTGCAGTCATTCCGATAATAGTATTAAGTGATGAAACAAGCATTTTTGCAGCAACCAGCATATGAATAATGGTAGAAAGGTTGTGACTGATCATGCATGCTGTGTATATGCAGCAAAATACAAAATGACGACACAAAAACTGATGTGTCAGATTGACCAGGATATAAACAGAGTAATGAACTTATATACATACTAACAGTTGTCTAAATGTAGCAGATGTTGCATGAATATAGGCAAAATGAGGTTCATGGATATGTGACATATGTGAAAATGACCATAAATCAATGTACAACTCAAGTGCAGTTAGTCCCCTGAAAAATGGGCTGTGCGGGTGTCTGAATGTCATTATATATATCAATATAAATAGCATGTATTTATGTGCATAACGCAAATGAGTAGGTAGCCCAGACAAGACTAAGGCAAAAAATATTACATGCCATCTTTTGTTGGAGAGGGTTCCCCTGCACCCTAGTGGCAGGAGTCTGCAGTTAGAACTTATCTGAGTGAGGGTTGCTGGAACAGGGCTCAGTTTTGAGCTTTTTATATTGGTCAATTTGTTTAAATAACTTTGCTCGCATTTGCTAGATAAGCACCCTGTTTGTGTGGGTTTGCACTTGTTTGCACATTACACACTGACGAGCAGCAGTGGGCACTGTTGGTGGTTATAGACGCAAATACTTCTGCCTGCAAATTTTCCCTTAGTACTTTGCTTATGCTCCATCAGTGAGTTCTTGCAACTGTCCGTCACTGACAGGTGATACATTCGGCAAAGCTCCTGAGGTACCAACACACATCCTACCCATTAGCTCTTCGTATTTTTTGTCCACTTCTCCTGTCCTCTATTTTACCTGGTCCTTCCCATCCTTTCCCTGTTTTCTGACCACATTAACTTACCTAGTGTTATGAATGGACAATTTCTCACAGTTTCTCCAGCCAGCCTGGTCAGCATGGGCAGCCTGAGGCAATGTAGCAATTGCCTCATGTGCACTGACAACCCACTTCTTCTAGTACACACAAATTCATTATGTGAGAGATGCATCTATATCATCACTGACCAATCAGTTCATCTAATAATGATCCATTTGTCAGCATGCACACATCACCTCCTGCACCTACCAAACCAACAACACATAAACCATCATATGTGGAGGTCCTTACCAGAAGCTTACCTAAACATCAGAGACCTCCCAAACACAAACACAATTCACATAATACATCCTCTGCAGAACACAGTACACATAATATATCGCATACCAGTATCTCACCAGTCAAACTCCTAAGGCATAACAAAAAACAAACATCTTAGTCATAGGTGACTCAATTGTGAGACATACAGATGTCCCTCTCACCAGGATGGATAAGGAAAATGTCACAGCCAGCTGTTTGTCAGGTACCAGAGTCCACCACATCACACACCCACTCAAGTCTCTCAACAACAGGCACTATGACTCTGTCATAAGTCCATGTTGGTGTGAATGACTTGAGATGTATCTCACTAGACTATATGAAGAGAGACATGACTGAGCTCTCTGATTATGTATGTCAGACTGGTATGTCCGTAGCCTTAAGCAGCATTTTACCTTCACCTAGGATGATACCTCAATATAAACAAAAAATGACTTGAGTTCAACAATTGGCTTAGTTTCTGGTATCATTCAAAGGGGATCCTGTATCTATCAGCCTGGGATGACATGGCTGACAAACCTCAATGCTTTGTCAGAGATGGACTTCATCTGCCAGTCCTGGGATTTTGGTTACTGGCTAAGGGTCTTGCCACCCCCATAGTCCTTTTTTAGCAATGTCACAAGAGCAAAATTCCAGACGTAAAAATAAACTCTGAAAACAATCTCACGGTTATGCTGCTAAACACTAGGAGTCTAAACCAGAAAATGCACTCACTGGAAGCAGTCCTCACCTAGGAAGATGCTACCATTTGTGCACTCACTGAGACCTGCTTTAAGACTGTGGAGAGCACCCCAGCTGTACCAGGTTACATTTCCTTCCGCACTTTAAGATCACAAATTGAAGGCATAAGAACTAAAGGAGGTGGTGTATCAATATTTATTAAATATAAATACACCTCTAGAATGGTTAAGCAGCACAATTCCCTTGAATTACTTCAGGTACAATTGACTGTAGGTAAGACCATGTCTTCAGGTCATTGCCAGCTATAGGATCTCTTCCTTGAATCAGAACATCCACTCAGTCTACTTGGATCTACTTGAGTCAATCAAGATATAACCAAACACCCTCATTTTGGGTGACTTTAATTACCTATCCATTGACTGGGCAAATTATATGTGTTCTAACTCACTTGCCCACAGGTTCCTGGACTTCATTAAGTCCAATGTCCTGGACCAGCTTGTTGACACACCCAAAATGGGCTCAAACATTGGAGCTGGTACTCACCATCATGTGGGACCGCTGCACCACCCCCAGTGTGTGGCCATCCCTGGTGAGATCTGAACACAAATCAGTCTCGCTCGAAGTAACAATAACACAGCCACCCCCTCCCCAAAAACAAATAGACTAAAAAACTTCTCCAAGGCCAATTACAACCTCTTATGTGACAGCATAAATAGCTTCATAGCCCCTCCTCCCACTGAGGGAACAGACACCTATGCTAAGTTATACACCAATGCCTTATACCAGAACCTGTACAAGTGTATTGACTCTGCTGTATCTGACAGAACCAAAGCAAAATCTTCAAGGAAAAACAAACCTGCCTGGTGGGCGACTGCCATTAATATGCTATACAATAGAAGAAAGAAATTGCTGTCTAAGAGTAGGAAGGAAGGGTCTCAAAACTGGAAACAGTCCCTCCTTAATTTAAACAAGCAAAAAGACTCCTAGTGAAGTCCTCCAAAGCTAACTACAAATCCAAATTAGCTTCCCTAACTAAGGATAACCACAAGGCATTCTTTAGTTGCATCCATAATTCAAAGGTAAGGACCAGATTTGTGCTGAACTTGTAGTTAATGGTACTACATATACAGAACTTGTGGATATAGCAAATCTGCTGTCTGAGAGGTTAAGTGAAAACTTCATTCCACAGTCCCTGCTACATATACCCCAAAGCATCCCTAACACCTGTCCCCCACCTAGTATATCTGAGAAAAAGGTCTTAAACACCCTCTCCAAGGCCAAAAACACAGCCTCTATGAGACCAGACAACATCCTGGGCTGTGTTCTACATGAGTTAAAACAGGAATTAGCATCACCATTGGGCACACTTTTCAACCACAGCCTAAGCACTGGCTTCATCCACGTGGAATGGAAAACAGCTACCACCATCCCTTTGAAGAAAGGGATACATCCACGAACCCTGGGAACTAGCCTTATCTGCAAGGTCATGGAATGAATCTTCATGGACTTTATTAACAAAGATATAGGAAATCTCCAAACTCTCATCCCCACCCAGTTTGGATTTGTCAAGGGAGATCATGCCTGTTAAACTTAGTGGAATTCTTTGATACAGGCACCAAAGCCCTAGATGAGGGCAAATCTGAGCATACGGCCTACCTAGACTTAGTCAAGTCCTTTGATACAATTCCCCACTCAGGCATCATTGATAAACTCACCCAGCTAGATATCAACCCATAGACTGTCAGGTGAGTTGCAAATTGGATCACTGATAGAACTCATACGGTCAAAATAGGGGACTCTACCTCCTCCAGCAGATCTGTAATCAGTAGTGTTCCACAGGGATCGGTTCTGGGACCCCTAGTGTTTGGAATCCACTTCTCCAAAGTACAGGCTAAAACTAAAGGACTGTGGCTGACAAAGTTTGCTGATGACTGCAAACTGGGGGCGATCATTGAAACCCCTAGCGATATCAACATCCTGCAAGAAGGTCTTAAGCAGACTAATGAGTGGTGCTAAAGTCATGGTCTTAAACTTAATGCAAAAAAATGGATTATTAACCCTTTGGCAAGGATGATGTTCCTGCAAACCACCACATAAATATCAATACCCTAAGCACACAGTCAGTGGTAGGAGATTTGGGCACAAAGGTTGACAGCAACCTTAACTTCAATCACCATGTCTCCACAGTGGTAAGAAGGGCATTTTATATTGCTCATCTCATATGTTAGGGCATTGCCTCCAGAAGAAAAGAGGTTCTAGCCCCCTTGTACTCTTCCCTCATCTGGCCAATAATACAATACAATGCTCCCTTTGGTATGTTCCTTTCCAAGCACCTGCAGCAATTGGAAAAACCACAAAGGTTCCTTACAAAGAAAATTCAAGGTCTTCAAGATCTGTCTTATGCAGACAGGCTGAAATCATTGTCACTTTATTCTGTGTCATACAGACTGCTCAGAGGTGACCTGTGCCTTGTATATAGAGCAATCTCTGACCCAGCTTTAATGGAAATGCTGCACATTCGCAAGTCAAATAGCACACAGGTCACTCACTCAAAGAACCTTAACCTGGTATGTGACATCAACAGAACTTGCTGGAGAGACAGATTTGTCTCACAGAGGTTGCCTCACCTTTGGAACAAGCTTCCTATTCATGTTAAACAAAGACCCTTTTTGGCCCTATTTAAGCGTAATTTGCATGATTGGCTGAGTAACCAGAAATTCCCCTGGGGTTCCACCTGTGCCTCTCTTGGACAGGGGCTACAGGTGCTGATTTTAGTGCCTGCTTGAACCAGACACCCTTGGGAACACAGGTTGAACTTGGCTAGGCTTGTAAGGGTCCTAAGGCCATTAACCTAGTAAGCTCCTATAAACCTGTGATCCTAAGTGGCACACCATACATGTTGACATAAAAAATGAAAGTAGACGTGAATTCCATATGCCATGATTTTGTAACTGATATTTAGCCCTGATGTGAGCCTTGTTAAACACATTAGTAATACCTGTATGACACTACATCACACCCAGGTGAAACATTAACATGTGTTATGAAGTGACCTGTTGACAAATTACATATAGCATGCACAAGCTATATACTATCTTGTGACAAATGTTGTCATCCTCCACACATAGGTTAATAAGTACATTGCGTGGACACTGGCAAAGTCAACCTTTCAGAGGCTAATTCTATTTCTGTTTGAAAAAGAAGAACAAATGACAAGAACTCTTTTAGAACACATTGATTATTTAATGTACTTTCTGCTAATTGGAATGCATCTAATACATCATTGTACTGGGTATGCTCATCTTTGTGGTGTGTTATTCTTAGGTTTGTCATAAATGATCTGTCTTGCTGTGCACAATAAAGTATTTCCAATAGGGAGCAAACAGGGAGAGGAAAGTAGAAACATGATTAAGACATAAACAGGGTAATGGTGGGTTAATAATATATGTAGCAAACAGTTACACATGTAATACTTTGACATAGTTCTGGATTTGAACCCTTGACACTATGCAAAAAGCAGCCTGTAGACATACAAATTATCTGAGCACACCACATAAGAGCACCACATAAGAGCACCACATATGTCACAAAGTTAATATCACATATTTGAAGTGACTGTGACAAAAGTCTGAAGCAAGGAATAATTTAGGCATCTGAGTTTATCACAATAATGACAATTGGAACATCTCATAAGGTTTGCATTACATCCAGCAGCCTAATAAATGATAGAGTAAATGTCTCACAATAGTGCTTTCAATCTGTATTTCTATAGTGTAGTGATATTCAGCACATTTGTGTGAAGAAAACTGCGCTAGTGCAGGTGACAGCAAAAGCTCACTAGTCTTTGCCATAGGACATGAAACAACATTTCTTATAACTCAGCACTAGTGTGCTATGACAAGCTTTGCAAAAATTTTGAGGACAAAAATTGAAGGATTTTTATGCACCATTTCTGGCCATGCATATTGTGTATGATTCTATTTTTTTGACCAGATTAAATGTGTGAAAAAGGGGTTGATAGGGTCATGTTGAAAATGGGATGTAAGACAAGAATAAGACACAGTGGGATGAATAAAGGAATTCACAAGATGGTGGTTAGAGAGCACCATAGCTATCAACTTCATCACAAGATAAATATGTACTTACAAGAAAAATTTGATGAATTTAGATAGTCACCTTATCAGGGTTAAGTGACATCAACAGAATAATGTTGAATGGCCAGCTGGACCAAATCAAGTGTATAAAGAAGACTCACAGGTGAAGTGGAGAGCTATGTATAGGCCGTATTTGTTTTTTTTTTTTTTTGGGGGGGGGGAGAGCAGGTGCTCATTCTTTTTTTCTAGAAAGAGGACTGTTGGTGACGGTGCTTAGGAATATGAAGGTTAGGTAGGTAGGGTAGGTTAAGTAGCAGGTGCAGACATACCGGATATATAAAACAGACAAGGATGGTAATATAAACAAAAGGTAGGGAGACACCACAATTGGTGGTAAGTAGGGGACATTGGAGGTGCATCTACATCTAGCTAAAGTACAATAATAATCTAATCCTAAATAAATAAATAAATAAACCCTCAGAACAGTCATTACTGTCTCCTGTCATAAATCCCTGGGTCAGTGCTGGACATTATATGGTTTTGCAGTTCAGTGCAGGACCTTTTCTACATTGCCAGTTTGGGCACTGAAGCCCTTCTTCATGATGTCCTCCACCAGCCCTGGCAGCAAATGACACATAACAAAATCACTACCTACAATACTACTCTTGGTGGGTACCACTGTACCAGTAGCTGAGGCAGAGCTACCTGATGCAGATGGAGCAGGTAGCTCAAGAAATGTGGAGGCAATGCTGACAAGTTGTGACCCTGATGTGCTGTGTGTCTGTGCTGGAGCTGCTGCAACCACCTGTGGAGGTATGGTGGGTCAAACCACAGTGGTCAGTCTAGCTCCCTGTGCTGATGGTCATTTGTGTTGCAGCACCAATGCTTCCCCACAGAAGAAAAAAGAGATATATAAGTCTGGGGAGAGAAAACACTGATAACATCAATGCCATGTCACATTATTTCAATATAAAAGCAAATAGGGGTGTGGGCAAGATGGTGAGCAGTTAGCAACACACAATTTTTGCTCTGATTCTTTTCAAACATTTTGACAGGAATTCTTATAAAAAATCTAAATAATACATTTTTTATGACTGAAACTATAATATATACATACTTTTACAAAAGTGTTTTTAAGAAAAATCAAGTTTGTGATTTTTTTGTTTATCATTTTCCTGTCAAGAAGAATATAATTTCTGTTAGAAAGAGTCAATCCCAAAGCTAGTTCCCAAGAAAATACAATAAAGAAAGATTTGCAGTCTATTCTAAACACTATCCAAGATCTCAATTTGAAAATGGATAAGCTGGAGAACAAAATGGACAATATAAAAGCTTAATGCAAAAAAACAAAAAAAACAAAAAACAAAACAGACATTGAATGAAGTCATTAAACAACAGTCTTTATATATTTCAGCAATAGCAGAAGTAGCTAATGATTTAGATGGAAGAATGACAGAAAATCAAAACCATATAGAATTTGTTCTCAAGCAAAACACTTTACTTTTGCAAAAATAGAAGATCTGAAGAGTAGATCTATAAGGAATAACATCACAATACATGGAATACTGGAGAAAGAAGAGGGAGAGAATATGGTTCACATTTTAAATAAATGGTTGCCTAAGACACTGAACTTACCTGAAGCTTTCTCATTTGGTATAGAGAGAGCTCATAGATCAACTTAAAAAAACAAACAAGTTGGAAATGACAATGAACACAAACAGCCCCAAACTAAAATATAAATTTTTAATATAAACCAAAAACAGCAGTCCGTGGTGAAGTATAGCTGACCAGATATACGAAAACACTCTTGATGTATAAAAAGCTTTAATCCACAGTATTGTAGCAAACACAATACAGATAAAGATGCAGTCGATAAGCGCTTTCACTCAAAGTGAGCTTCTTCAGATCGTACTACTGCTACCCATGTATTCTTTATATATAGTAATTCAAGAAACACAACACAATTCAATTATTCAATGAATCAATAAAATAATCATGATTCCTTAAAAATATACACTTGTAAGTGTATATGCTATCAATGAGATGCATAATAAATACTCTATAGGATTCTCAATCAGAACTTATACTCCTATGAATATAAAAAACTTGTTATAATATGAACAAGATATATGTAAAATGTAAAAGACATCTATATATATATAAGTAAATATATTAAATAAAGATAAAAATATATGTATATATATATATATATATTATTAGTATTGAATATGTGAAAAAAAAATTTTATGTTGTATTTTATGTATGTTTATGTATGTGTGAATAGATCAAAACTAAATATGACAGCTCAAAACCCATATGTCATTATATAATAAAATTAATCAAAATTAATCAAAAATATGTACCTGAACACACTAATGGAAAAAACTATGCTACCTGAGTTTGATATTAATGTTCCTTCTCTTCTTCAGAGCTGGTTTTATAGAGGCTCTCTCATTCAACCCCGAGCCCCTATCAGCTCTTAACCTCACAATCCACTTGCTTTCTCTGTCCTCAGTGTGGTTTCTAACGTCCCCACCTCTGCTGTTAGGTATAATTACTTCTAATGCTCTGAATAGGAAACAATGTATTCTACCTGCCTCTACCACATGTTTAGCAAGGGCATTATGTGTGTTACCTTTCCTCATATGGTATATATGCTCACGTATTCTGTCCTTAAATTGGCGGTTAGTTTTGCCAACATAGAACGCCTTACATATCTGGCAAACTGCCAGATACACGATGTTCATACGTTCTATGTTGGCAAAACTAACCGCCAATTTAAGTGTGTTCAGGTACATATGATTTCATATATAATTAAGTTTTTTATATGTAGTCCTATACGATATATGATTCATAAGCAATGAGTTGTTTATTGGACATACATGTAAATGTATACATACATTTTTTATGTGTTATTTTTGATTAATTTTGATTAATTTTATTATATAATGACATATGGGTTTTGAGCTGTCATATTTAGTTTTGATCTATTCACACATACATAAACATACATAAAATACAACATAAAAATTTTTTTTCACATATTCAATACTAATAATATATATATATATATACATATATTTTTATTTTTATTTAATATATTTACTTATATATATATAGATGTCTTTTACATTTTACATATATCTTGTTCATATTATAACAAGTTTTTTATATTCATAGGAGTATAAGTTCTGATTGAGAATCCTATAGAGTATTTATTATGCATCTCATTGATAGCATATACATTTACGAGTGTATATTTTTAAGGAATCATGATTATTTTATTGATTCATTGAATAATTGAATTGTGTTGTGTTGCTTGAATTACTATATATAAAGAATACATGGGTAGCAGTAGTACGATCTGAAGAAGCTCACTTTGAGTGAAAGCGCTTATCGACTGCATCTTTATCTGTATTGTGTTTGCTACAATACTGTGGATTAAAGCTTTTTATACATCAAGAGTGTTTTCGTATATCTGGTCAGCTATACTTCACCACGGACTGCTGTTTTTGGTTTATATTATACACTTCTACCGTGTATTGTGAGGTATTTATCTGTATAGGGCAACCTTTGGCATTTTTATATAAATTTTTAATGATAAATCAGCAGAATAAGTGTTTGATACAGTTCAATACTTCATCATAGATCCCTTTCAAACTCTTCCTTAAAAAGCAATCCACCATCTCCAAGGTCATTCCAGTAAAGATAAGGACTTAGTACTAAAAATAGTGTAGGCAAACTTTCCTATAAAAATAAGAGAAAATACCATCAGATTTGATAATGACTATTCTTCGTCTATTATGACAAGGAGAAAGGCTTGTATTCCATTTATAAAAAGTCTAAAGAAACTGGACATTAAGACTCAACTCATTTTTCTGGCTAAAATTAGGATTTTTTACCTGAAGGACAGAAAACTTTTAAATCTTTAGAAGATTACTTGGATTTCGCACAGAAGAATGCACTTTTAGTTAAAACTGAAGAAATGGACTGGTATTTGACTAATTTGAAGAGACAAGCCACTAGAAATGGATGGTCATTTAAGGAGAAAAATAGTAAAACCTCAGAGATAAATTACTATATTTATTTAAACTGGTCTTGTTTAAATTTTCTTAATACATAAATGTTTTCTTAACACCTCCATGTGAGTATCATTCATCAAAAGTTAAACAATTTTATTTATCTTATCAGCATTCTTTTAACTAAGAGCTAATGGATTTAAATGTAATGATATTTAATAAAATTTTTAATTGAGTGGGATATTTTAATAAGTTATACCCTGTTAAGGGTTATATCAGTATATATTATTAAGTAGCAGTTAGATTTAATTCACTTTGTAGGCAATAGTAATATGATATTAACTTAATTATTTCAGGAAAGGTAATTTAAAAAAAGGATATCTGCTTGTACTGGAGTGTTTGTTTAAGCTATATTGCTAGACAGTATAATAACTATTCCCTTTATTTAAATGTCTTAACAAAATTTTACTTGATTTAGTTTTAAGTTTTGTTTGTGAAATGTGGGGTGTTTGGAGATTGTGGTGGTGTTTTATCCTATAGGCATCATAACAAAATTGTAGTGATGACTTTGTTTTTTTTTTTAATAACGCTTTAAATGTATTATTTTAAATACTACTCACCTGGTGCAGTTGTGAGCTTCCTACACTAAAACAGTATTTAAATGGAGCTGTTTTCCCACTCGAATCATAACATACAATACTTATACTAAAACAGAGTCACAAGCTGGTTTCTACTTTAAAAGCTCAGTTAGCTTTTTGAGATGCTCTTGCTTGCGAAAGGTGCTATTGATCTTTGACACCTTTCGAAACCAGAAGTATTTAAAATTGAACATTGAGATGAGCAGAGTGGATAGCTAAATATAATATAACAAAGGTAATAAACATATTAACATGTATCATAAGTTTAGTTTGACTGTTATATTGATATATTGATTATAATTTTGTGTATGTGGACATTTGGATGGTGTTTTTTTTTATATGCCATCCTATATAATTTTTTGCTTTCATGACAGTTAGATTGTATTACTAAGTTATATAATGGTGACATGCACAGATGTGTTTCAGAATTATATTAAGAATGGCATAAAATCACAACTGAGGGGAAACAAGACCTGCAAAAAAAAAAAAAAAAAGATAAGAAAGAAGGACATGCACAGCATATGGCAAACACCGAGATGAGAGTATTTTCTTTCAACAAGATCCAAAACAGACTTGTATTTAATTGAGAAATACTGACTGTTTCTCACATATATATATATATATATATATATATATATATATATATATATATATATATATTCATATATATTCATTGAAACAATATATTAATCAAAAGAAACAGTCACAGTGAAACAAAATTATTGTTGGACAGTAAGGTCTTTTAGAAATTAATCAGATTAAGGTTAGAATTTTAATTGATATATAGTTTACTTTAGCAACAGCTTCTTTTTATGGCCTCCTTCCTTCATTCTTTGAGCTACACATGTTTCATTGTGTATGCCTTCATGTGTCATTTGATAGATATGTGCAAATTGCTTCATTAGAAGTGTCTGTTTGTTTTAAAATTTTGTTTAAAAGTATATTTAGAAAGTTTGTTTTGTTAAGGACTACACACTACCAGTGTCTTCTGAAGAAGACATGTTTCTGACAAATGTGGTCACTTTTTAGAGTTGTTTTGATTGTGATGGTATTAGTATTGGTTGTAGAAGGTTCCCTCTGAAGATCTCATAAGATAAATTCACAAGCTCTGTTGTCACGTGTCATTTGAACATATGGTATTTCACATATGAGTATTATCTTCTCTACTTGTCTGAAATGTTAGTCTATGAAATGTTTGTAAAGTGATAGGTTATTATAGAAGTGTTTATATAATATATATAATTAAACTATATATACAGAATATTGTTGAATACATAAAACTAAAACAAAGATATAGTTTACAAATATTGATTAAATACTATTATTACAGTGATATTAATATAATTAAATATAAGAAAATACTTTAAGTTTAATGGTATTTAAATCTTGGTGCCAATCATTTATAATGGGATAATATTAGGTGCCGATATGTACATATTATGGATTGTTGTAAACAAAATGTATTATTAGAGTGAAGCTTATTTTGACAAAAAGTTATGTTTTTCTCTAGTAAATAATGTTAGCGAATTTGATAATAAGTATGATGTTTCATTAGCTTGGGTTATCTAACACTGATTGTAATATATAATTTTGATAACTAGGTGTAAAATTCATAAATAATGGAAAATTAATAATATATATTTATAATAAATAGATTTTTGAATATTTTAGGTTGTAAATATATATGTTAGTGTAGTCATAGGAAGATGAATAATATGTTTGTTTTATGTTTTGGGAAACCAGATTTCTTTAGCTACTAAGTAATACATTGCAAAATGTTATATAATGGCAAAATATTTGCAATTTGTACTGAACCTAAAGAATATATGCACTTGATTACATTTGGTTGATGAATCAAGACAGTATGCACTTAATATAGATATGTATATTGTGTGCATATAAGATTGATGAGATACTTATATGTTATTTTTAGTTTATTTTGTATATGAGCTTAATGCCTGCCTATATTTTATGTTTATATAGCCAAAATGCAGAAATAAAAAATCAATAGCTCTTTGTTTTATTATATTTAAAGTATTAGGTATCTAAATATATAGTGTTTATTATATAGTTACATTATACGTGTGATTATTATCATATGGGTATACTCTAGCACTTTTATTTTAAGATGATAATAGTTTATAATTGAGAAGTAGTAGCAATGGATTGAGGTTAGGTAGTTTAATTGTGTTGTTGCTGAGCAGTTTGTATGATTGCATCATCAAACTAGTACTTTATTATTCCAGGATTGGGTGTATAAATGTTTTTAAGTTAGAATACTTAATTTTAGTTGTAGTGTTTTTGTCCATAACGAGTTGTAATACAACTTGGTTCTGGTTATATTTATTAAATATTTACATATTAAAGTGTAAAGTTATTTTATATTATGTATATCTAGTTATAAATGTATATCTTTGAATATTAATGGCTTAAATAATCCATTAAAGAAGGGTAGTTTATTTAAATATCTAAAGCTCCATAAAGCCCATAACATTTTTTTACAAAAAACACACTCACTAATGATATAAACAGATTGCTTTTAAAGGGTTATTCAATTTTAGTAGGTTCTCAGTTTAGATCAAAAAGAAGAGGCACTCTTACCTTATGAAAAATATTTAGATATTATAACATTTTATATGAAAGGAGATGTGATTATGGCTGGAGATTTTAACTGTAGTTTATATAATAAAGATACCACCACTGATAAGAAACCTAGACTTTCTTCAGTTGCTAAACATTTAGTTAATTTTATTAATTCAATCAATATGAGAGGTATTTATAATTTAAGACTATCTAATTCTCTCAGTTACACTCATTGTTCATATAAATATGTTACCCAAACTAATATTGATAAAGTTTTTGTTCCTAGTGGTTTATATTCCAAAATTGATGATGTGTTAAACGTTTCTTGTCCTTTATCTGATCATAATGCAATTTATTTTATTCTTACATTAAAACCTAATAATGTAATGCATTGTAAGAGACTTCTAGCATACATTGCTAAAATGATAGGTTTTAGAGAATGGTTTATAAATGAGATAAATAATTGTTTTAGAGTTCAATAATAATGGTGAAGTTTCTGATGTTAGTTTGGGGGACTCAAAATCCTACTTCAATGGCAAAATTGAAAACTGGTATATATGTAAAAGGAAAGAATGGTAAAAAATGAACAATTTAAATCATATTAAAGAGATTTCATACAAAATTGGAAATAATAATAAAACAGTAACAGACATAACAGATATATTAGACTGTTTTGGGAAACATTATGAGCATATTAATAATAATAATAATAATAAAAATTTAAATAATATTTTAGTAGACAGTTTTAAACAAATAATATTCATTATAAGTTAACAAAAGAACAAATAAATGGAATTAATAAATCATTTTCATATAAAGAATTAAAAGATCAAATAAAAAAACTAAAAATAATAAAGCTCCAGGTTGAGATGGTATAATTCTAGAGCTACCCAAATTAATACCTGACAATGTAATAAAAATATGCTAAAAGCTTTTGAGGAAATTAAATCTACACCCAATGTTCCTCATCTTGGAAATATTCTCTTGTTTCTCCTATATTGAAATCCAAAATGATGCTCTTCATATTGTCCTATTCTACTTTTAAATTTTGATCATAACATATTTATGTCTATATCAATGAATAGATTACTTTATTTTGGAAGGAATAATAAATGATGATCAATCTGGATTTGTGTTAAATAGGAGAGTTCAAGATAATATTATTAGACTAATTACCTTAATAGATTTTGCCAATAAGAATAAAAAAAACTTCAATTCATTAGTCTGGATATAGATAAAGCAGTTGATTCAGTGAATGGACATTATTTGTATAAAGTGCTTAATGAATATAACTTCTGTATGGGGTTTATAAATTTAATTACTAAGCTTTTCATTTATAAAAATAGGCTCTTCTCTCTCATTCAAAATTCAAAACGGAACAAAACAGGGATGCCCATTATCACCTTTGCATTAATTTTAGAAACCTTTGCTAATTACATAAGATTAAATGAAAATATAATGGGCTTTTCAATTGCTGAGAATTATACCTAAAAAATGCAACGCTTTGCAGATGTTATTTTACTCAATATTGGTAATATAGAATCCTCAATGAAACCTATAGTTAATTCCATGAAGCGTTTTGAAGAGATTTCAAGTCTGACATTTAATTATTAAACAAATACTTTACTAATTAATAAGAAATTAAATACTTCAATAAAAATACAGTAATTTTAAGTGGGATAATACATATCTTGGAATTATAATGACAACAAATTCAAAAGATTCAGTGTTTTTAAATTATAATAATATAATTAATATAATTACTCAGTTAACCACTAATATTTTTCACTATGGAAGAATGTCTTACTTTAAGTAAAATGGTAATTTTAACGAAACTTTTATTTTGTATTCAATCATTAATTATAACCCCTTCTCATTTTTTAAAGAAAATATACAACAGTCTTCTTAAATTTCTTTGGTAGCCTAATAAACCAAGGATATCCTTTGACTGGCATAAAAATGCTAGGAGGAAGGTGGTTTGGGCTTCTCAAATATTTAATTATATGCTACTTCTGTCATCATTAAGATTGTAGCTCAATGGCTTTGCTCATCATATGATTCCAAATGGAAATTTATTCATGAAAGTATTTTACTTGTTAATAACAAAAGTATTGTAGAGACTCATACACGGATTGTGTTAAACAAATTTTATTGGATCTTAAAAGATTTTTGTATGAATGGAGATAACTTTATTTCCATTCCTTATGTTAATTATATCCTTTATTTGTTTAAGAGGTATATGAATTCTAATTACATGAATGAACATCTTCTGTTTTTGTTGTTTCCTGTAGCATATACTAATGAATGCCTAGTAACATATAACTTGAGTAAAATGCTAGATTTTAAAAATAGCACTATAATCTTTTGGCATTAATTCCTAAATGGTAATAAAGTACATTTGGCAGATTATCTTCTAAGTAAATATAGTTTAGTACAGAAACAATTGGTTGTGTTTACAAATTTGTAAAGAATTTGTAAATGATGAAATAAAAATGCCATTTGATTCACTTATGAAACCTGTTCCTAAAATTTTACAATTTTTATTTAATGTTAATAGTAATTTAATCAGCAATAAGTCATATTTATCTAGAATATATAGAATTATTAGAACAGCTTTTACTTTTTCTGATTCAACATTTTGGAATTATTCTACAAGAATTAATAATGAAGTGTTCTCAGATGAAAATAAAAAAATATTGAGATTTGCAGGAAAATCCACCTCTTCACTTTATTGGAAAGTATACACTTGGAAGTATTTATATAGAGCTTTTATAACGCCTCATAAAGCTGTGTTAATACATAAATCAATAAATATTAATTGCTGGAGATGTGGTGAAACTTTAAACATAGGATGGGATCATATGGTGTTAGAATGTAAGATAATATCTCCTTTTCGGACAGAGTTTAAAAATGTTACTCAAGCACTGTGGACAGACAGATGTATTATTTCTAGTTCTTTGATTTTATTTAATGCTCCAACCCCAAACTATATACCAATAACTCAAGTGCCTCTTCTATGGTCCATTTTAGCTAGAGCTAGGAAAGTAATTGCAATAAAAAATGGAACAGTAAAACTACCCAATTGTTTCTAGAATTCATAAATTTAGCCAAAAATGATTGCAAAAATGAATTGGTAACCATTAAGACAAGAATTTCTGATTTCACATTTATATATATCTGGCTCAAGCTAAGTGATTTACTTGAAAAGTATTAAGGGATATAATTGTTTTATAGAAAAAATCTTGTTATGGATTTTTATAAATAGTTATTTGGTTATGTTTAAATATTTTTCATTTATGGTTATTGTTAAATTTTTAATAACAATTTTAAAAAATATAAAAGCAAATATGTTCCCCTTTGCCACATCCAGATATGATGTGAAGGCCTTAATGTGTCATAAAATAAATAATCTCAATGTTATTATAAATAATATGGAGACAGTTATCTGACTATGGCATATAGGAAATATGCTTTCCAAGTAAATAAATGCAGTTACAAAAATAATGTCATTGAATATTGCAGTAAGTAATTTATACACACTATCCTGTAATAAATTATACTTTTTGCTGCTGGGAATTGAACTCATACACAACTTACTTGATTTACTCATTGCCTAATGCAATTATCAACAGCTACTGGAGCAGGCATGTATGCTTGATATGAAGGTTAGGTGTGCCTTCTTAAGGTCATATGGAGTGATGCACTGAAAAGTATGTTCTGACTTCAATCATTCATCTGATGAATATTTGCCCTATGCCTCTCTGAGGTGAGACAATCTCTCCTTATGCACCTCTCTATTCTGGGCAATCACTTCAGCAGCTGTACAATCAGAAAACAGACAAAAATAGAAGTATAATGAATAACTGTATTGGCTGGTAGATTCATACTACATTACTCACTGGTGATGGGCCAATATACTTACCCAATTCAGGGGTGTTGGCAGTCTTGCACCTATTCATGTCTTTGTAATGGTGATAACATTGTTCCCTAGTACATGGAATGCCAGTTGCACTGGAGACAGCTTTGGCCACACCATTCCAGGCTCAGTCTTGTGCTGTGACCCAGTATAGTTCCCCTGCATAAGCCTACGGCTGTAGTGCTTGACAAGGAGCTCCACATAGATACTGGACTCCTCTTCACACCACCTTTGGCCTCTAAGTGGGTCACCATCCTCACTTTTACCTGCCTTGTCTTTTGAAGAACACTTAGTACTGAATTGTCTGATTTGGCTCCAAATTCAGATTTCATATATACCAGCCTGTATGCAATGATGCACAACCATTCCAGCTGCAATTAATAGCACAAAAAGGCTTGACAGAGACATTGGGAGTGATTCATTCAAATACAATGAAGATGTGAAATATGGCAATGAGATTTGGCCATGTGTGATGCTCACCCTACTTACACATATTCCACTGTAAAATAATGAAATGCTTTCTGATGCTGGTTATAATCATTGTTCATTAGAGGTAAAATGTTATGAACTGGGACATAATGTGTTGGTGAGACATGCACACTACAAACTTTGACTAATACTACCTGGGAATTGAATCCATGTGAAAAAAGAATGCTATAATGCTAGATGTTGTTTATTAGCTATCAGTGCCATGGGAGAACCTATTTTTTTTAGATGGCAAGTTGGGGTATACAAATTTAACATGAGTGGAGATCTCATTAAGGCATGCCTGTAAGTGTGTGACTTTAACTTGTCATAGTATTGGAGTCCCATGTAAAAAAACAGTAGTTTGGCTGTAAATAAATTTCATATGCTCAGATTTGCATGGCCTCAGTAATACACACTGGGGTGCATACCATACATACTTTACATGACATACTGCCCTACACACATAATAATTCCATGTGATAAGGCATATACTGTCATATAATTTTAAATAAACATTGTGCAGGTTATACCTACACAAGTGTAGTTTAAATTAACTATCATCTTTGTTATGCTTAACATAATTTACACAGATTATATTTAACTTATGCAGCAATCATTACTCATAGTTTTGCTGCAGCTTTAATGTTTGTAATTGTCAATTCTACTTTATGTTAAAATCCTAATAAAATTATGTGACAATACTTATTCTGACCCCCTAATTAAAATTATCTGAAAATTGGATTTGAACCCTGCATTACTTCTGCTTTTTCTTCAAACTCATGCATTTACAACTTGAATCACAGAGATAAGTAGTTGACAGTTGCAATTTCTTCACTCAGTAGTGTACAGAGTGCTGACAGAAGTGTAATGGCACCAGTCTCATTTGTGCTACTGATAGCAGCCCAAATTAAATTTTTGAGCTTTTGCCTTCAGACATGAACCATCGTTGTGCACTGCCAAGTGGCATACAAATGCAGAAGCCAAAAAAAAAAAATTAAATTAAACGCAAAATAATTAAAGTAAAGGATATATCTAGTAATTACTACATCACTTATGGCATTAGCCTGACACATTCATCCTTTTAAAATTGCCACTTGATAACTTGAGTTTCTGTTGCACATCATCAGGCCTTCAGGCAATAGCAATTCTTGAGAAAGGGGCCACACAGACGATTATATAATCTCATTTTTGACACACCCATATACAAGTAATAATGACATATCTTTAAAGTAAATGTATTACTGTCATGATTACTACATATTTATATATACTTTCAAATTCATCATGCTTCTGTTTTTCTTTTCTCACACATTAGAAAATGTCATATTTTACATCATACATATGAAATTTTGTTATTAATAATAATAAAAGTAATTGCATTTCCAACAACAAAACATTTGTAACAGAAATTCATAATGACTATAGGTAGCATATTTAGCATTCATCACATAGAGTTAGGCTGTTCAACTCACGATAAAAATCTGTGACAATACTTAATCTGACCACATCAGTTCATAGGCTGTTACTAAACTAATGACCACTAGGGCCTTTACAAGCCTAGTGGCACACCCAAACCATTTGGGTCCTGACTATCATGGGCATCTATGTGGGGGGCATGTTATAGGGAGGTACCTAAGGATTTATAGGGGGCTGTTAGTTAGGATAATACTTTTCATTTTGACAGCCTCTGTCCATAAGGGACATGGAGGCCAGACCAGGGGTAAACATTATTTCCCATTCAATTGTCAAGGTTTCACTTGAATAAGATCAGGGAAGAACTCTACTTCACATGGATGGGGTGCTGTTTGTTTTGCACATGTGTAACAGATCCATCAGGGCTGGGTCTGAGGAAGCCCAGTGAGCTAGGCAAAGATCCCCTCTCAGCAGCTTGTAGGAGAAATAATACAGAGAATGAGCCTCTAGGCAATCAGTATAGGACAGGGTTTCATGCCTTGAATTATACTGGTAAAAAACCTTTGTGGGAATTCAAACTGTTGCAAGTGTCTAGTTAGATACATGTCAAATAGGGCATTGTATTCAATGATAGGTCTGATAAGGGCTGAGTAGAATGGTACTATAACTTCCTTGAACCTGGATGCTGTAACCTTACCTATATGCTGGGCAACATCGAATACTTTTCTTATTATCTTAGCTACGTCTTGGTCAAAGGCCAGATTGCTGTCTACATATGTTTCCAGGTCCTGTACTACTGGGTCATCTCTTATGGGTGCTTTATCAATGGAGTAATTAACTTGAGTTCACAGTTTCCCAAATGGCATTATAATGTATTTTTGGCATTGTGTTTTATGCCATGGCTTTGACAACAGCCATTTGTCTGTATTAAACCCACTTGCAAGATGGTGGTGACTTGGGTGGAATCCATAATAGCTCCCAATTTACAGTCAGCTGAACTTGGCAAGCCAGAGGCCTTGAATGTTAGCCCTGACTTCCGATAAGTAGATGCCAAACAGAAATGAGCTCAGCACAGAACCCTGGGATACTCTGCTGGTGAACAGTCTCTTGGTGGAGATTGTCTCACTGATCCTGACTTCTTGGGTGCTGTCTGTGAGCCAGCTAGCAATCGAGTGACTTATGTAAGGATTTACTCCTATCTCAGACAGCTTGTCAACAATGCCTGAGCGGGGTATTGTTTTAAATGCCTTAGCCAGGTCAAGATACACTGTATGCACTGTTTTACCCTTGCCAATTGCCTTGATGACCCTCTCAAAGAAGTCTATCAGGTTAAGTAGACATGACTTTCCCTTAACAAAGAAAAACTGGGATGTGTTCAGTGTCTGTGGTTTGCCTACGTCCTTGTTTATCATAAATCATTCTATGGCTTTGCATATTAGACTTATAGGTTCATAGGTTTATAGGTTCATACTAGGCTATCTGCCCTAGGGCATTTATAAGCCTAGCCAGAGTGTGTGTGGCTTTCACCACCCCTTAAGATGAGAATACTATACCCATTAGTTTGCTGTGCCTCTGTCCAGCAGTGATACAGAGATGATTCCCGGGGTAAACCTACGATCTCCCATCCACTCGTCAAGATTTCTCTTGAACAGAGTCAGTGAGGGGCTCTGCCTCACATGGACTGGGATTCTGTTCCATAGTGTAGGGAGTCTCTGGGTGATGAATCTGTCCCTCCAGCACGTCCTATTTATATCCGTGTTGAGGTTTAAGTCTCTTGCTCTCGTGGCTCTGGTGGATTTGGATTTTTGAGGTGGAGCATGTCCATTAATTCCGGGTTGGACATGGCCTTGTATGTCAGGCACAGATCACCTCTGAGCAGATGGTATGCGACTGAATAGAGCTGGAGTTTCTTCAGTCGGGCATCGTATGACATATGTTTGAGCCCCTTTATCCTTTTGGTGAGGAACTTTTGGGGTCTTTCCAACTGCTGCAGGTGTCGGGTAAGGTACATTCCGAATGGGGCGTTGTACTCAATCATTGGTCTGATAAGTGAAGAGTACAGGGTACAATGACCTCTCCTGATCTGGATGTGAATCCCTTCATGATCAGGTGGGCAATGTAGAAGGTCTTCCTAACCACTTTGGCAATGTGAGTGTCAAAAGAGAGGTTACTGTCAACTTGGGTCCCCAGGTCCCTGATAACTTCTTCCGTGTTTAATGGATTACCACCTATGTGGTAATTAGGGGTTACCTTGTTTTTCCCAAAGGGTATGACTATACATTTTTGGCATTTAGCTTAAGGCCATGGCTCTGGCACCAGTTATCCATTTCTATGAGACCTTTCTGGAGGATGTCTGTGTCTGATGGAGTGTCAATTATGGTGCCCAGTTTGCAGTCATCTGCAAATTTTGTCAGCCACAATCCCCTATGTTTGCCTGCACTTCAGAAAAATAAATGCCGAACAAGAGGGGCCCAGGACTGAGCCCTGTGGGACACCGCCGTGACCGGCTTAGAGTCTGACATGGCACCAGCAACTCTAACCCTGTGTGTTCTGTCCTTGAGCCAGTTTGCAACCCATCTTGTGACATATGGGTTTACATCTAAGCTGGTGAGCTTTTCTATGATGCCCGAGTGGGGTATTGTGTCGAATGCTTTTGCTAGGTCAAGGTAGGCTGTGTGAACTGCCTTACCCTCATCAATGGCCTTAGTGACTGTTTCGAAAAAGTCGACCAAGTTCAAGAGGCAGGATCTGCCCTTGACAAAGCCAAATTGGGTAGGATCCAGTGTCTGTAGGTCCCCAATGTCTTTATTTATGAGTTCCATTATGATCCTCTCCATAGCTTTGCAGACAAGGCTCGTCAAGCTTATGGGGTGGTAATTTCCAGGGTCCGTAGAAGCTGCCTTTGTGGAGTGGGACCACAGTTGCCGTACGCCATTCTTTGGGTACGTATCCTGTAGTAAGGCTAAGATTAAACAGCAGCCTTATGTGTGGGTTTAGTTCCTCATTGAGTTCATGTAGCACACAGCCGGGGACACCGTCCGGTCCCATTGATGCTGTGTTTTCTGCTTTAGAGAGAGCAGCTCTCACCTGGGCATCTGAGATGTTTGGGAGGCTAGACTCTGGTGGGATAGATATTTCTCCTTTTGGGGGGGAGGGAGGGGAGAAATTTGCACTGAACCTGTCTGCCAGTATGTTGGCAATGTCTGTGGGTTCAGTGATCTTTTTATCATTTTGGACTAATTCTGAGCATATCTGGGAGTTTCCACCCAGGTTTCTAACATAGCTAAAGAAGGCTTTATGATTGTCTTTTGTGTCATTAGCGATTTTTCTCTCAAAGTTGGCCTTGGATGATTTTATGAGTGATCGTAGTTTTTGCTAGTATTGATCAGAGATACCTTCCCATTTAGGGATTTTGCTCTGTCATGTAGTAGCTTTCTTCTCTTGTTGTAGAGTTTGTTTATGGCTGGAGTCCACCAGACCGGGCGCCTGCCTTTGGTGGAAAAGGTCTTGATTTTATTAGGGATTGCTTGATCCATACATTCCTGGAGGTGCTCATAGAAGGCATTTGTAAGGGTTTCAGCAGCGTGGGTTGTGGTTTCCACTGGCTCGGGGCCTTGAAGGATACCACTCCAGTCTTAAGAAGTGTGAAGTTTGCTTTTGAGAAGTTCTTCACTGTGGTCTTTTGCTGGGGGTGGGGCGGGATGTGGATCTCCAGTGAGATTAATTTATGGTCTGATCTCACCAATGAGGGATATACTTCCGGTGTGGAGCATTTTGTCCCCATGTTTGTGATGATCAGGTCTAGTATATTTTCTCCTCTTGTGGGAATGGTGACTAGTTGTTCCATAGCATTTGAGTTTATGAACTCAAGGAACCTTTGGGCTAGGGTGTTGGGGCTTGAGTAATGTTCCCAGTCTATGTTTGGGTAGTTGAAGTCACCCAATATGATGGTGTTTGGAGAGACATTTATACTCTCCAGTGTCTTCAGGAAGGCTGTGTGGGTTTCCTGAGTTTGAGAAGGTGGTCTGTAGCATGTTACAAACTGTAGGGCAGTTTTACCTATGGTTAATTGCACCTGGATGGTCTCCGATGCTTAGGCGTTGCCACTAACCTGGAGGTGTGGGTATCCTTTATGAATATGGATACTCCCCCTCCTTTTGTAGTTCGGTCTGGATTTTGGGGCCGGAACGCATGATATGAGGTATAACCTGATAGTGCTGGAGTGCTCTCAGGAGCCTTGAACCAGGTTTCAGTCACAGCACAAACATCGATGTTCTCCATACTGAGGAGGGCTTCGAGGGCATGCATCTTGAGGTTTAGACTTCTGGCATTGAGCAGTATTACCCTTAGTTTTTCTCCATTTTTGTTTTCTAGGGTGGTAGGTTTATCATTTATTAGACTGATGGGTCTGTAGATCCTTGGCCAGTTGATGGTCTGTCCTTGTGGAGGGAAATGACCATTGTGGTCCTCCATTCAGTTGGAATACAGCCTGTTTCAAAGCTGTAGTTGAAGAGTGCCTCAAGTGGTCTTGATAGGTCATGTTTTAAACTGTTCAGGAGGCAACCAGGGATGTTGTAGGGACCCATGGAGCTAGTGTTCTTGGTTTCAGTAAGTGATGCCAATACCTGGACCATGCTGATAGCTGGGGGAGAAGTATGTTGGAGGGGATTTCACCTGATAGAGCAGTATAATTATTAGTAGTCTGGGTTTGAACTTGGCATTACCTCTGCTCGTTCTCCAAACTCACTGCATTTATACCTTGTGTCACAGAGATAGATAGCTGAGAAGTCATTTCTTTCACTCAGTACTGTCTAGAGTGGTGATGGCAGTGCACTGGCACCAGTTTCATTTGTGCTACTTATGCAGCCCAAATTAAGAGTTTTTGTCTTGAGAAGTGAACCATTGTTCACTACTTGTGATCTCTGATAATCACTGATGTGGAATGCCAAATGTTATGCAAATGAAGACCAAAAAAAAAGAGAAAATAAAAAATGTCTGTATGATGATTTCTCAACTCTGTGGTCTTATACCATGAAAATATAGACATTAAGGATCCCTATTTTCACACAGACATCAACGTCTTAAGATTTAAACCTTGATACCATAGCATTAACATGAAACAGTGGGAAAAGTTACAGCGTTTGCCACATACACAGAGGGGTTTATCAGGCAGAAAAAAATGGAGCACATCTACTCAAGCATTCTAGCACTTTACTTTTATGGAGCAATATATCCATGTTATGAAGTTGTCCTCTGTCATTTCACATTTGATACCTGCATGGTTTTGATATTTGCAAAAGTTAACATAACAAATCATGTTACAGTGATGACAAATGTATAAGAGTATGTCCTTCCCTTTATTTTGAGAGCAGTAAGTGTATTTTAATATATCTGCAAAGTGATAGCATTATGCTTTGCATGTATTTAGATAGGGCACATTTACCTCAAGTCCATATTCAGAAATGAGCTATTATGTTTTATCTCCTAAGTAACTCAAAGTAATTTCATAGTTCTTTTGCAAGTATATTCTATATGTTCAATGTGGCAGGAGTGTTAAACAATTATTCATGTACTATTGATAAGGAGTCACACTTGAAAGCCCTTAGCAAGCATCACTTCTCAATAGTCATTCTTGTACTGGTAGGAAATGTGCACATGCTCCTTAATAAAATGTTGGCACTCGAAATGCTGAGTGCTGACAAGCCAAAAAAAAAAAAGACTGAAAACCCAGGAAAAGAGTGAATCTTGAAAATCACTCTTCTCCTTTAAACTTCTTTTTTGAAGGGGGGTGTCCCTATACACCCCCTGAAAACTTATACATAGAAACTCTGAAATCACCATACCTTGGAGAAAAGGGAATATTCTAAGAAATGGCCATCTCAGACTTAGTATATGTAAGTCTGTTTTTCAGCCATTTAGTCTCAATGTTTCAGGACTCACTCTAGTGGATCCCAACATTTCAAATGATTACCATGTGCCTGGCATCATGCAGGTCCTCACATTATGTTTTACAAACGTAAAGAAACACCGACAGTACCACAGCTAGGAGATTTATTTAAGTAGAACAGTACGAACAGCGCTAACCTGTGTACTGTTTGTACTGTTCTACTTAAATAAATCTCCTAGCTGTGGTACTGTCGGTGTTTCTTTACGTTTGTAGTTCCTTATTTTCCACTAACAGTTTTGTGCCTAGAGAGGATTCTGTGCATCCACTTATCCTCACATTATGTTTACCTGCTTAACACTGTCTACAGCTTGTGGGAGTCATGAATGATAATGGGTTGACACCTGATTTACATATTCACAGTGTCCAGAGGGGTTAATATGCACTATATAAGCCCAATCTGTTGCTAAGTCACCTGTAGCATAGTAGAGGAGACCATTTGAATTCCCCGACTTCTGGGTTACTGCTGTTTAACTGCTGCAATTGCATTATTTTTTAGACTTTCATACAAATCTCCTCAAGATATGTGATCTTTCTTTACAAATAATTTATTTAAACACTTGTGATGGATTACATTTCAGATAACATTGCTTGATGTCTGAAGTTTGTTCATTTGTGTTGGTACAGAAGGTATAGCAGTTTTTAGGTGAAGTATCATCAGCTAATGTTATGTGCCTTTAAAGCAACATTTCTCTGAGGATGTAAACATATAACATTTCATATAACTAGTAACAATGCAAAGGTTACAGTTTAGACCAACAACTGTGTTGTACCTGTTGTATATGCCTGACATCAACAAAGTTTATCTCATATGTTAACAGTTTAATTTCTTACACTTGATTCATTGTTGATGCTGCTATCTGTTAAGAGTTACACATTTTTTTTTGCCTTACCAAGTTTGTCTTTGCATTGTATTTTTTTGGGGGGATTATATTTATCTATTACATGTGTGTATTAATATAAGGCTAGAAATTGCAGTGCATTTCCTGGCAGAGGGCAACTTTAATGTGTGATACAGAGTATTGGGCAGATAGATACTTGTTGCGTATGTCACTCGAGTTACTGCTGACACTGCTATACATTTCAGCCATGTTTTATCTTAATGAAATACAATATTTGCACATGAGAGTAATCATTTTAATCTCTTGCTTACAGGTTCATCAGTTACCTTGGTTAATGGTGCTGCTGCTACAAGTTGTGTCTATTGTGGTTTATCCATTACACGAATAAGTAAAGATTGCTAATTTGCATGCATCGCTATTCCTGTTTGAATGCACTTAACCTCTTAGGTTTTCACTTATGTACTGTGTGTGTGCTATCCTCTGCCTTTTAACCAGGACCATGACATATTGAGCAGTCCTATGTATGCCAGGATCATCCACAGCTGCTGGTTCTTACTCACACTCCTTGTCTGTGTGTGCTGGTCCTGCTGGCCCTGTATGTTGTGCTAGGAACTGTTGTCCTTGGTCTTGTTGCAGCCGTTTCCAGACAATTATCTTGTACAACATGGCACAGGCTGTGAGGATTTTGGCTGAGGTGGCTGGGCCATACTACAGGGCATCAGTGCAGCACCATAATTGTCTACATATTGGAACCTTAAGTTCAGCAAACCAAATACACGCTCAACAATATTCCTGGTTTGAGCATGGGCATCGTTGTATCCTTGCTCAAAAGGGCTGTGTGGTTTCTCATGGATGTCATGAGCCAAAGATCCAGTGCATAACCTGCATTCCCCACTAGATGACCTTGTAGAAAGTCATCTACAGAAAACGTTAGATACAGGTCACAGGTGTGTCATATGTGCGATCTGTGAAAAAGGCCAGGGTTACCTCCACCCACATTGTATATGATCCCTTGGACATTACAGACCATCTGACAGTTGATAAAGTGGCATCCTTTCTTGTTGATGGACCTCCATCCATGTTCACCAGATGGGGCTTTTATAGCAATGTATGTTCAGTCTACAGCCCCCAAAACCTCAAGGCAGTGTCTCATAACATACAGGCTTTGCCTGGTTATAGCTCTCTTCTCTGGGGTAAATGGAAACCATATATGACCCCTTGCATGTTGTAGCATTGAATTTAGAAATTGATGAAATATTCTGGAGACTGTGACCTGTGAACCCCCTCCTATATTCCCTGTGGGTGTCTGAAAAGTGACTGTAGCTAGTATACATAATGCCACACATACCTTAGTTTTCACTGTGATTGGTTCACCATGGTTTCCCCAGGACCTCATGCGAGGGCAGCAGAGATTGCATATTCTCTCCAAGGAATCCCTGTCTACCCTGTAGCACTCTACAATTTCTGTATTATGAAGTCCATGATAAGTCAAATGGGGTTTGATGACCCTTCTCCTTCTAGATTGAAGTCTGGCTGAGGTCTGATAGAAGCAGCAGCACCTTGTATTAAAAGTGTTGCACATACAGGTTGATAACAGCAACAGCAATGCCTAACATTTTCATATAAGTATGTATGTTTATGGCTGTATTTCAGAGTACTGGAAATAAGTGGAAGAGAGAGCCGCATGTACAAGAGTGTTTTATATGTTCCTGAATCACTCTGCCATGTTGAATTGATTTATGATCATGTATTTCACCTACATATGCCTTCATTAACATACTCTGCAGTTTACCCTTGTTTTGAAGGTGGGTGTTGTGTATAGAGCTGTTTAATAAATACCACACAGCTTGCTGGTCACTGCATGATGTGCACATGAGCTGAGCACAAAGTGCAGGTGTGCATGAATCCAGATAATCATTTAGAATGTGCATGTTAATGCAAAGTATTATTAACTTTTCAGAGTATTTAAAAATGGTCCCTGATTTTGCAATCTTATCTTCCCACATTATTTAGAAATCTTAATCAAAGAAGATGAGACAGAGGTAAAGAACTGCTATTTTTATTTAAAAAAAGTCCATTTTGATACTTTTGTTAGTTTTAGTGATTTGTACTTTACATTTGTCCAATATGTACTGTGCTTTAATAACAGTAGCAAAAGAAAAAAAACAACAGTTAACAATAACAAAATTTTAAGTGACGTAACAGAAACCAGCACCCGCATTCTTTACAACAGTTTACGCATGGTCCAGTGTTCTCACTTACCACCAAATAAGCTGCTGATTAAGTAGGACCTGTAGCTTATGTAGAAGGTAGGGAAAGGGAAGGGACAGAGGGGCAGATTTAGTTACCTTTATCTGTCATCATAATCTATGTAAATATATTTCTTTAAGCTTCCAAATCTAGACCCGTACTTACAGGCCACATGCTAGCAACAGGTTTTGGGCGAAGATACTCAAGAGTTCGTCACTTCAGGTGTTCAATATTCCTCCTCCTCTTTCTCTACTGCATCTCTTTCAGTTTCTTTGCATACTAAATGGGCTTGACTGTTGCAGCAGACAAGCTCAAAACCACCTTTTATCGGGTCTATATTACCATCTCGAATGGTAAAAATGTTGAACGCTCACATGAGCGAAAATGGACTAAAAGAAAAATAGTGCGACCTCAGAGATGGAATATATATTTAGCGGGGGTGTGGGGGGGGTGCAGCCCCCAATAGTAAGTTTGTTTTAGTCCATTTTCACTCATGTGAGCGTTCGACATTTTTACCATTCGAGATGGTAATACAGACCCCTTTTATCATATTACCATTGGAAGGGTGGGGGAAACTCCTGACTTAGATCACTTTACTGGCAGCACTGTTTTTCTTTTTTTTCCTTTTGACCTAGCCTTATGTGCATGCATTTCTATCTTAATAAATGAACAAATAAATAAATGCATACATGCTTTAAGAATAATAATTACTGATAATTCTGTTCATATGCTTTGTTCTGTATGTATTCTATTATCAGTGTTATTTTGTGAGCTTTTCTTCATTCAATGAGCAATACTGTCTTGGAACAAAATGCTTGATTTTAATTTCTAATTAAAATTCATTCTTGATTAACTGAGGGAATTGACTGGTGCTGATGAATTATTTAAAACCACTGGGATTACATTAAAAGGAAGGCTGATTGACAAAATGGATATCCTGTATGGCTAACTGGATGAAACATACTCAGTCATTCGGCTGGAGAAAAATCCTTTGTTGAACTAGTAAATGGCTGATCTTTTGAAGCTATAAAGTGCCAGCAAGGTGGCAAATATAGGAATGTATGTCAATGAAAGAATACTTTTTACAACCATTTGTACATGCCTTGTGCTGATGCAATCTAAACCCAGATGAATACAAATGCTATCTCAACATATGGAACAACAAAGAAAATAAGTTTTATTGAGGCCAAGTAGATTACTGTAGCAGGAATGAAATGATTAGTAATAAACACTTGCTTTATGTCCTACTGCTGTTGCTTTCACATTTAATCATAAATGCTACATTAACTGTATTGGAATATACATGATAAATTAATATTATCAAACAGACAGCACTTACATGCATTGACTAGCCTCTGTTTCATTCATGAAATCATTTCTTATATGTGCTATATCCTATACAGGGTTACAGAAAGTGATAAACTAAACTAACAAATAAGACATAAAGCAGAGAATCATTACTGAATGGGATGCCAATATGTCACATGATACAGGTTAGCATGCACACATGTAGACACGCACACACACAGATGTACACACACATGCACATGCACGCACACACGCACTCACACACACACACACACACACACACACACA
Organism: Protopterus annectens; assembly: GCF_019279795.1. Lineage (NCBI taxonomy): Eukaryota > Metazoa > Chordata > Ceratodontiformes > Protopteridae > Protopterus > Protopterus annectens. The sequence goes on along the minus strand of NC_056735.1, from coordinate 310,577,634 downwards.
CACACACACACACACACACACACATGCACACGCACCCGCACACGCACACACGCACACGCACACAGACACACGCATGCACACATGTGCCTATGTGCATTTTAAGGGGCTTAATACTGCGGTGGTGGTGCTGTGGTAGCGTTGTTGCCTCATAGTAAGACGTAGTCCTGTTCGATTCTCAGCTAGAGCGTCTTCTGTGTGGAGACATGCTCAGAGCTGGCATCTTGGCACGTAAAAATCTACTGCCAATCATTAGCAGACCGGAGTTCCGCTGTGGCGACCCCTCACCAGGAAAAGCCGAAAGACACAACAACAATTCACCTAGCAGAATGTATTTGAAATGTGTGAAGAAACCAGGGACCCTGACAAAAAAATCTGCATAAACACAAAAAGTACAGGCAAACCTTTCATAGAAAACACCCATCTGGGAACTCCACGGGAGAACCAAGAATTGTGACAAAGCAAAACTTACTGTTGCATCACTGTGTCACTCAGTTTGCAACAAAAGTAATTTTTTTGTCAAAACTCCCACATCATTTAAACAAAAACACAGATTTTAGGAAATATTTGATGTGGTGTACTTTAAATGTATAATGTCCTGTGTTTAAGCTAAAACCAAATATTTCTGAAGCAAGTACTGCAGGTTACACATGGCAGACTTCTGAGTTAAGAAAGTGCTTAGCACTCAAGGATCACTGTTGCACGTTCCATTATTGCTTGATTGTCAAATGTAGGTGTCCACTTAGATGCCCTTGAATCATCCTAATTATCTTTTGCCCACTGGCTCATAAGTGGATGCTAAAAGATCAATATGGCTTTCAGATTTGCCAGGCACTTTCTTAGTTTTTCTGCTAAATCTGTGTCTTCCTAACTCTGGTTCCAAGCAGTCTACTTGGGCTTTTTCTTAGTATTTTCTCTCTGCAAGTCATCTGCAAGTAGCTGAAGCTTACCTGTCCTGCTGTGCATTTGACCATGCAGTGCACCAAAGCAGGCGTGCGTGCATCTGCTGCCACATGTGAACACACTGAAGAAAAACAGCTTCTGTGCCTCCATCCATATGATCTACTGCTTCTTTGTGACTAGAACAAGCTTTTTGGTAAAACAAAGGACTATCCTGCAGTTGGAGTTTCTATATCCTCTTTAAATAAAGAACTGCTATTTTGGCTGCTCATTGTCTCCATTTCCTTCAATGCCTGGGTAGCCAAACCTCATTAAATGGCAGTACATTCAGTCATTTCACCAAACCCAGGTTTATTGTAGTCCATTATTACATATGGCATTCACTTAATGTCAGCAACATAAAATGCAACTATATATGTATATAGACAAGAATATCAATATGTTATTGAATTAGAGAAGGTAAAAGGTATGGGTTATTAAAGAAGTAGACAGAGTATTACAGCCACCATGAATAAGAAGTGGTGTGGCAGCATATGTATGACTTTAGTAAAATGTTTCTAGGCAGAAAGTTTTTATTGGCAGACTCTGTCTGGTCTTTCCTAATACCCTGATTAATGATTTCCAGACATAAGGTAGTAAGTTAGCTTTTACAAGAACACAAATTTCATTGCTTAATACTAAAATCCATTGATCTGTGAATTTCTACACAGTTTACCAGTTATTACTAAAAATCCTTGGGGGATGGTATCCAGGAACAATCAGTGCACAACATTCTGTAGAACAGTGTGATTAACACTGATGTGCAGAGACACAAGTACCATTACTGCACTGCGGGAATCATGCTGCAGTATTTATAGCACAGAAATTACTACATAATGACATGCAAACGAATATCGTTGTGCTAATGAGACTTGCCATGTATGCAAATGACAAACTCAAACAAGCAAAGCAACCCAGAGACATATAAATACAATGCTAAGATTCTTAGAACTCATCTATTTTGAACTTCAGAACTGATCAATGTGTAGGATCATCACTCTTTCTCTTATGATAGGAATAGCAGCAGAATTACTTGAGTAAGAATATTTAGTGGCCACTCTCAGAGCTAGTGTTCCCATTGTTGAATGCCATTGCCCTCCAGATCAGAAACAGGCACCACCAAGTCTGATGTACCATTATCTCCATAATCAGGGTACTGTCAACATCTACAGTATAAACAAAGACACCAAACCAGAGTTATCAGACGTGTTGCCTACACATGTACTCAGTAGGGATGAGTGGGCTGCCTATTCCAGTGGACATCAAAGTTTGTATACCATTATCCATCTTTACTGCAGGGGGCCCCTTCAGCTTCTGATTGGGGATGATTAGGAATTTTGCAGGCATCAGCCTTACTGGTCTTATATCAGTTCTTTGAGTGCAGATGTAGTCTCCATGGACAGCAGGGAAAAGAGCCACTAATATGCAGGCATTTTACAACATAACCCATTTCTCTGAGGTTCTGGGAACCATTGATCGCACCCATATTACCATCAAGACCCCACTTACTCCACATGGTGCCTGGTATATCATCTGGAAGGGATTCCACTCCATCAACTGCCAGCTGGTGTGTACTGCACAGGGTGTTATATACAGTATGGCTGTGTGCCACCAAGGCAGCTCCCCTGATTCTCACACCTAGTACATGCATGTTCTTTGCCAACAAGTGCACATACTGGCAAATACAGAGTTCTGGATATAATGTTTCTATTGACATAGGCAGCATGCAATTCATAATAATGCAGGATATGCCTTAGAACACTGGAAGGCATATATCAGCTGACTGCCTACATCTGGCAGTGCACACAGTGTGCACCTGACATTTGTAGTCATTTATGTCTGTTGTGCACCATGTTACACAGTGTAGTTGTATGCAAGAAGCTACAATATGGGAACACTGTAGTACAGTCTGACAGACATATTGCTGCAACAGAGGAGGAGTCAGGTACTGAATCATAGGAGGGACACACCACAGTGATATCCCATGCAAGGCAGAGAGGCTGAAGTAAATTGCAGCACTGGCATAGAGACAGCATCTGGTCTACAATTTTGAGCCATGACAAGGACAACACAGAATAAAAATAATGTCTGCATTAACCTACACATGTAAGCATTACAGTGCATTAACTGTCCATGCTGTTATCAGACCTTCCCTTACCCACACAGGCCAAATGGGTGGGTATAGAATAGTCATTGTCATTTTCACAAGTGAGTTGGGGTAGACTGACAGGTTACAATAATGCTATCATAGGTGTAAGGGTCATGGGAGGTAGATGTGGTAGCCACTAAGGCTGATAGCAGATTGGAAGTTTTCAGGGATTTCAACATCCAGTTTGGGGTGGGGCTTCCATGTTGTGAATATCGGCAGGGTTTACCTTGTGGAACTGCATTGTCAGAGCTGGATGCCTTCTGTGTGAGAGATGGCAGAGCACTTCAGGAGTGTGTAGAGGAGTCTTGATGTGGCTCACCATGTTGAGAGCCAGTTGATGGATGGCATCAATGGCTCTGAGGATGGCCATGACTAAGTTTGGCACTCTGATGGTCAACAGAGGACATAGACGACTTGGAATTGTGGAAACCAGAGCAACTGACCAAATAAAGCACCCTAATGGTAGCACCAGAAGAGCATCCTGGACTATGAACATGAGATTGGCCACACCTAGGGATGACAGTGATGTAGTCTCTGGAACAGTATTTGCCATTTGTGTAATCCTGACATATGATCATCATAGATATGTACCCTTGTAATGCTATGGTGAGTATGGCATGTGGAGGATCAATGGAGGGTATATGCCACAAGCCTCATGGATGCACCATCAAGAGTGGATGCCGTGTAGGCTACCAATAACCTCAACCAGTGTGCTCACTCCAAGCCTCTATATATTGAGCCATTCTGCGTACATTGCAGGTCATCCCATACACAAATACTGAAGTTTCTTGTCCTCTCACAGGCCACACAATGTGTATACCATCTGTACCATAGTGTGTGTAGTGGCAGTCTGTGTGTGGATCACTGACATGCACATTCACTAATTGATGCCATATGTTGTACCCAGGTCAAAACAAAAAGTGGAGTCATGGCTGTGATGGCCACCAACATGCCACCCTTATGGTGAGTGTGCACACATCAGAGGCAATATGGCTGACAGATGTCATTCATGGTGATGACTCCTGTGTAGCCTGGAGAGGACTCACACTAACAGGATATCCAACACTAAACAAAGTTAATGCTAGAGGTTTGGCTTGGCCCTCCACTGTCAGCTCATATGTGGAGGATGTGTATGTGCGTGCTCCCCATTTTAGCCTTGGTGACTCCACTGTCAGCTCATATGTGGAGGATGTGTGTGTGTGGCCCCCATGTTAGCACTGATGGCAGTTTCTCTGCATCTTCTGACTGTTTTACATGCACTGCAGTTTCACAAGGTACACCCAGCCAATATTCACAACATGGAAGCTTCACCCCAAACTGGATGATGAAATCCCTGAAACATTTCAGCCACAGGTAACCTGCTAATGTCATCCACTTGCTGCCTTGTTATTTTGGACCATCACCCAGTGAAGACTGTTTAAGCATATAGATAACATACCTGTGGCAGTACTGGAACATCTGTCTCATTCCCCCAAACCATGGCACATAGACTGGAACAGACCACTTATGTGAACAGCATATGGGCGCATGCATACCTTGTGATGCAGGCTGTTGCACTTGCAGGCCTTATATATCTGGTGAACAGCTATGTATAGGTGTTCTGCTTAATACCCCCTTTTCTTGTGTGGGACAGTGTACAACTTGATATAGCCAGGAAACTAAGATCTTTTTGTATCTGATGCATACAAGCTATTAGGAGAACCTGTTGGGCCATTATGATGGCCCTTTATATAAGGTTAATACCTGGTACCAGCTTGCCAGGGTATTGAGGGATGCCATTGGCATCATCTTTCTGGTGGGCAGTACAGACAGCACTACAGCAGCCTGCAGAGGCAGCACCTCATCCTGCTCCATCAGCAGTGTGCATTTGAAGTCTTTTCATAATAAACATATGTACTCATGTGTTGTATTCATCCTCTTTCTGACATTTTTTCGCCCCTTTCTACAGGTCCAGCTATGGTGCAGGATGTTAAGAAGACGAGTGGTTACTACCTGAATCTGCTCCAGTCGCTGTGCTTGGTGATAGCAGAGATAAGGCCTGCTTCACACAAGGGGAAGCCACCTTGCTGAAGGCAACCTGAAGGGCTTGCTAGTGGTCTCTGTAGGCATCTTTCTGGAGGGGGACAAAGGGTTATCTCCTGGAAGTGGCCCAGAAGTGGCCTCCTTAGTGACAAGGTATCACATGTGGTAGGTGGTCCCATTCCAGGTGCACCAGCAGCTGGACATATGAATTGGAACCATGGGCCTCCTGGTACAGATGATAGAGTAACTTGACAGTATAGCCTCCACCTTTGATCTGCAAGATGCAGAGCCTGCCTGTGATATTACCCATAGAGACTGATACCTGGATGATGCTTTAGCTGGGCTGGTCAGAAATTCCCTCTGTAACCTGCCTTATCCTTCTATCATTGTGTCCTCCTGTTTATTTGTCACTCCCTATAGCCATTTTGTAGTCCAGCCCTCCCAATTATCAATACAGTCCTGTCTTGAAAGAAAAAAAAACTAACATCTTTCTCACTGTTTTTCTATTTTTATTTCAGTAAAGTTAACCTTTTGTTTTTTCCTCAGCTTGTTCTTCCCCTTCTTCTACCTTTCCTTTCCTGTCTCCAATCTTTTATCCTGCTATATGTTGGGCTGAGGTGGAACTTTGCTGTGCTGGTTCTCTGGGGCCTTCTCACAGTGCCCATGTTGCAGCTATGACATGTTTCATTGTGAGTGTTAAGACAAACAGACCAGCATGGTCGCTTTGTTACAGCTCAGAAGGAAAACTCCTAATGTATTAACTGTAATTTACTGTACATCCCTTTTCAATAATAATGAAACTATGCTAGCCTTACTACATAGCTAAGCAGTGTAGGGCCACTTAAAGTTACAACAGGTTTGATAGCTTGCACTCCTCTACTTTATTACAAATGTTTCTGAATACCCCCCCCCCATGTGTCTACTTACTTGAAACACACTTTCAGGCATAATGTCAGCGCTTGAAAAGATTGGTAAAGCTTTAGACTGCTTCCTGCATTTTGTTTAAGGAGACAAATTCATTTATAAGAGGCATTTTTGCAAACTTGAATAGGTCAGTATAGTTTTCAAACTGCAAGTTATTTACTATGCGGCTGCTCATATGCTGATTACATCCTTCATATTTTACTTTTGTTCAGTTGCACTTAACTTTTTCATACATAATAATTTTTACAGTAAATAAGGTACTGCAAAGGATACTTATTTATGCTACAATGAATACAGACATTAAGGAGAATATGAAAGCATAAGTATATTTATTTTTTTTCATTTTTCCTGACAGTGTGTACATTGCTATATACTGAGGAAATTATTTTTGCATGTAGGTGATTCAGCAGTTTTCTTTAACACTTGTACAGTATAGATTGCATTTGATTTGTTTGATGAGGGAGTATGAGCACTGATTCAGTTCAGATCATTTGAATCATGACCTGAGGTGGTATATATAAAGAATGTGAAGAAACTAGGTGGAATAATTCTTTGTCTGGCACTTGACCTGGGGTATTTTACATCTAGTATATGATCTACTGAATTTCATGATTTAGATTACAGTGTCACAGGCTTTCTATTTCCTAGCACAAAGGCTGGGATACACAGAGAATGGTGCAACAGTACAACTTACACTCTACTTGTGATCAAACCACACAAGCCATGGGTAAATCCACAGCAGTGATAAAGTTCATTTGTACATTATTTAATATACAAGAATAGATTTTGTGTGTGTGTGTGTGTGTGTGTGTGTGTGTGTGTGTGTGTGTGTGTGTGTGTGTGTGTGTGTGTGTGTGTGTGTGTGTAGGTTTCTATAATTACTGGAGCACTACTAGTTTGTTTGTCATTAGTCTTTGTAAATCACCTCTGTTTTGTCCACCTTTCTGAAGTAGCCATTAAGGCTTTACACGATACTTTTTGTAACAGCCAAGACATACTATTTCCTTTTTAGGAAACCTTATAGTTCTCACTAGGTTTTGTTTGGACTGGCTATGTTCTAGCTGTTCATAATACTATTTGCTCACAGCTGAATGTATGTGTTGGTGTAACTGAGTGTGAACAGACTTGAACACACAGCACGAGGTGTAACTATACATTGAATCAATGTGACTTTAGAAGTAGTATAGTAGAAGTAGAGAGAGAGAGAGAGAATTGGAAATGTGCAGATAGCGAGCTTACCCCAGCACAACACTCTTATGCAGTCTTCTCCAGTTTTTTGCCCATATTGGAAGCAATGGAAGAATCAGACAGTTGGCAGCTATAAGAGACTCAAGCAGTTGGCACTCATAACGTAATCTCATCTTATATTCTTGCACATATTGAAATAATCTTATCATAACTCCCTTTGCTATTTGCACTTTTTCATATAGTTTATATATAATTTGCTTTTATTTGCATTATATATTTGTTTTATTTACATATGTTTAACCTTTGTAGTTACTGTATTTTTTTTAAATTCTGCATTCCTGTATTACAACAGATATTCCATCTAACATATACCTTCCCATTCCACTTATGTCTTTTTTATGTCACGATTACCTCCCCTGGGTAGAAGCAGTCTACAGTTTTGTTTTCATTCTTTCTCTGTTTCTCTCATGTGCCAATTAACTGATGTTTTTCTTACATGATTCTCCTCAGTGTGATTAATTTCACATTTTAGAACTATGTAGTCGTTACCTGTTAGTGGTGACAAATGTGTGACTTCCTCCTGCATATCTTTTTCATTAGTAAAAATTAGATGCAATGTGCCTGAACATCTACATGGAGTTTTCGGCACTTGGCAGGGCATGAACACCTGATGTGGGGGTTGGTACTTGATTCCTCAACTCTCTCTTGGTAGTAAGAAAATGTAAGAAAATGGTAGGAATAAATAACAAATGAGTGTGGTTCAGCTGTTGGAGGGGAGAGGGAGTAGATCTGATTATAGCTATACTAACAGTGGTGACTACTGATACAGCTGGGTTTAAAACCATGAAGAAAAACAACAAATCCAAATATAATAGTAGAAATCTGATAATAAGGAGATGGAGAGAAAAATGAGAAACATGGAGTCAACTTTAATATTTTGCTATAAGGAAATATAATGCATTACTAAAGAAATGCAGCTGTCATACCTCTCAACCTCTTAGAGCAAGAAATCTGCACAAAGCCATAAATAAAAGTGGGACAAAGGCCCAAAAAGTGGGACAATTTTAAAATTATTCTTACAAACTTAGAAAGTTGATAGAATAATATGCTTTGCATCAGCATGGATTTTCTGAAGTATATGAAGTCTGAAGGTCAAATGTCTGTCATTATTTTCTAACTTCAATTTGTAATGATTTACCACTAATTTGCCAGAAAACCACAATTTTATGAAAAACGGACCAAAATATGAGACCAAAATCTGGACATTCGGTGAAAATCTGTACAATTGAGAGGTACGGCAGCTACTAAGGAGGAAAATTGTCAACGGATCTAACATGCAAGGGGATAGTATTCAGTGAGTAGGATATTTCAATTTAGTCAGCAAAAGGCCTAAACTATATAAGTCAACTGTCCAGAAGTTTGCAGAATATCCAGATTGTGCTAAGAAGTTGTGAGGTATGGCCTAACCATGTTCTATGCTGTCTTTATTCATATAAAACAAAAGAGTGGATTCTAAAGAAGCCAGAGGAAAATGTCTTGTATCACTACAATGAGCAAATAAAATGTGTAAAATATATTTAAGGAGGATTTTAATGTTCATAGGAAGTTATTATTAAAGGCTATACAGCATGGGTTCAGTTCCTGATCAGATCTCTGAAAGAAATTATTATTCATATCAATAAATCATTAATACACAGTGCAGTCTGTTGAAGAGATCAGAGAATTTCTTCAAGATCACACTTCTAGAAATCACATGACAGAGGGGACAGCCACTGTACACAAACACAAGGATTAGAAACAATGGTGTTGGCACTCTGCCAGTCAAAAATACTTCTTCAGCTAAATTGTTAGATAGCAAGAAACAGAGGTGACAAAGGGAAAAAAGAATATAACAAAGAACAGGAGGCTGAAAATAGGAAAGAGGCAATACCTAAAATGGCAGAAGTAATGCACTACAAATCAAGAAGGGAAAAATAAGAGCAAGAGAGACAGAGATAGGGTAAGAGAGAGGCATTACTGGGAAAGGTGGAATACTTATGGAGCTTCTCCTGAAAGATCCTAAGGGGTTCCTGAGACATTTACTAGAAGGGGCCAAAAAGTGAATGACACATAGCAGAAAAAGCTGAGAAAGTGAAAGAGGGGAAAAGTGGGGACAATCAACGCCAAATCAATCAGAAGAGGAAAATGGTTATTAGAGACTGGAAGTGGCCTGGATAGGCTGGACTAACTCAAAGAGTAGACATTGCATGCAGTAATGTGATCATGAAGGAGAAACTAGTGAAAAGATTACATGTTTAAATGAGAAATGTGGATATATTAGAAAGGAGAGAGGTGCTCAGATGTTTGTTTGTGTCTTTCGGCTTTTCCCGGTTAGGGGTCGCCACAGCGGAACTCCGGTCCGCTATTGATTGGCGGTTGATTTTTACGTACCGGCTTGCCAGGCCTGACGCACAACCTTCAACAAAGGTATGCCCATTCACGCATGTCTCCACGCAGAAGATGCTCTAGCTGAGAATCGAACTGGACAGTGTCTTACTGTGAGGTGACTACGCTACCACAGCACCACCACCGCGGGTGCTCAGATGAATAATGTTAATTTAATTATTTGCATTGTGGAAACGTGAATTATCTGACATAAGAGAGAGATGGAACCTATTAAGGGAAGACGAAAATGAGAAAAGTATCATGAAAAGGAATGCGAACTATAGGCAGCTTTAAGTCAGGACTGAGAAAGCAAATAGAGTAAGATGCATGGAGCGAATCCTCTGGCTAACAAAAATGTAGGGAAACAGTTCATATGATCACAGGATCATAGATTACTAGGCTATCAACCCAAAGGTAATTTCAACTCTAGCTGTTTCATCCCAATGCAATACCATAGCAATGCTAGTCAATACCCAAGACTGCATTTAGTAATGACTGCCCAGAATTTATGGTGCGCCATCCACTCGTCCAGGCTCCTCTTGAGCAGGGTCATAGAGATGCTCTGTTTCACATGAATAGGTAACCTATTCCAAAGACCTGTCAATTGCTGGGAGATAAATCTGTCCCTCCAGCACATCCTATTTAAGTCGCAGACTATATTTACGTCCCTGGAATGGGTAGCCCTAGTCACATCTGATTTATAGATATGCAGCAAGTTCATTAGATTTGGGTGTGAGATTGCTCTGCAGGCCAGGCATAACTCTCCTCTAAGAAGTCTATATGATACAGAGTATAATGACAGGGACTTTAGTCGGTCTGTGTAAGGCACGTGTCTGGAGTCCCTTGATCTTCTTTGATAGAAAGATCTGACGTCTCTCCAATTTCTGCAGGTGCTTTGTATGGTACATGCTGAACGGGACGTTATACTCAATTATGGGATGGATTAGTGCTGAGTATAGAGGAGTTATAACCTCTTTTGCTTGTGAGGTGATGCCTTTACTAATCAAGTGTGCTATGTAGAAAGCCTTCCTTATGACAGACACATGGTGGTTGATGTTAAAGTTGCAGTCAACTTGTGATCCTAGGTCCCTTATCACTTCGTGGGTACTTAGGATATTGTTGCTAATTTGATAGTGAGAAGGGATATTGTTTGTGCCAATGGGAATGATGATGCATTTTTTTTCATTCAGTTTGAGACCATGACTAAGATACCAGTCATTGTTCTGCATAAGACCCACCTGGAGTATAGTGATATAATTTGGGGATTCAATAATTTCATCCAGTTTGCAGTCATTTGTGAACTTGGTCAGCCACAACCCCTTAGTTTTGACCTGAACTTCTGAGAAGTATATAACAAACACTAGGGAGCCCAGCACTAATCCATATGGTGCCCTGCTGGCAACAGGTCTGTTGGCTGATGTGGAATCACTCACTTTGATAGTGTGTCCAGTTTGTGAGCCAGATGCCAACCCATCTTAAAATGAAGGGGGTTTACATTCAGTTTGCTAAATTTATTGGTAATGCCTGAGTGGGGGATTGTGTTGAAATCCTTTACCAAGTCAAGGTATGCTGTGCGCACAGATTTGCCCTCATCAATGGCCCTGGTCACATTATTGAAGAAGTCCACCAGATTTAACAGGCAGGATCTGCCCTTGACAAAGCAAAATTGGGTAGGATCCAGGGTTTGAAGGTCACCTATGCCTTTATTTATGAGGTCCCTAATGGGATCTACTTTACAATACCGAACAACCAAAATCGTGAACCTCAAAATGTTCAGACGATAACACCAAAATGGCACAATCTTGAAACTTCATATTGTTGCATGTTAGTTTTTTGAAAAGCAGTGGAGTGAGCAGTGGAACATTTTAAAAAGGTTAGTATTTCTTTAAGAAGTTGTATGTTGTTACGCAAAAACAAACAAAAAAAAAACATGGCAGAAGTATAGTCATGCAGTATAGGTACAATCGTGTAATTGTGGAATAGTTGTCTGCTTAGAAGGTAAACTTGTTTTCTTTCTTGGTAGTTTGCGCATTTCTGAAGGTAGTGCAATCTTGGAGTTGGCATATTTAATTTACGTGGGGTATGGGAGGCAGAGCCCCTCACATGGGGGTGTAGGGTGACTTGCCCCTTGCAAAAGAAGATGGAAAAAGTTGAAATGTTTTTTTATAGCAGGAGACGGTTGTTGCAGTTGTGTATTATTTAGAGATGTTTTACTTTTGTAGGGATTGTTTTGTGGAAGTGTTTTTTTTTTCAGTATATAAATTTGTGCTGTTTTTTTAGCGGGTTTGGAGTGTAGAAACTTGCATTGATTGTGTACGTTTTTGGAAAGACATAGGGTTATAGATGCTACATTTATTATAATATATTCAATATTTTGAAATTTTGATGTTTTCAATGTCATGCTTTTAAACTTTTGTTATTTTAAACTGTCGGTCTTGTCTCTGTATTTAGTGGTTCACGATTTTGGTTGTTTGATATTGTAAAGTAGTTCCCCATAATGATACGTTCCATGGGCTTGCAGATGAGGTTGTTTGGAAGGAAAGCATTACATTGCAGGGGTGTACTGCACAACTGAGGCAGAGGGATGAATATGACGGGGGAATGGAGAAGTTATAAAGGAGTAGAAATACACAGAGAGATATTGGCTGACATGGAAAAGTGCTGCTGAGGGACAGGACTGAGGCAAATGGGAGTGAGCAGGCTTAGGAGTAAATAAAGAAAAGTAGGAGGCTAGTGAGATAGAGACAGAGAAAGAGAGTGTGTGAGAAAAGAAGGGGAAAGAAAGATTGAGGATGTAAGATTGGAAGCAAAAGGCACAGTGAAACTGTAAACAGGGTGAGGGAATAGGTGTGACAACAACTACTGGATACAATGTCAGTGGGCCTTAAAGGCTTACAATCTCCTCTGTTGTGACTGTTTAGAGGTAAATGTACTAGGTATGGGCATGCAAGGTAAAGGTGTGTGTGTCGCTATGTGAACTAATGGCTGAGTTTTTTTAGCCCTTAGTCTGGGAGGCTTAGGCAATGCAGTCATAAGAGCCTCAGAATAAGGTGATGTAGTGAAGATGCTTAGAGCTGAAAGTGTGTATGTGTGTGTGTGTGTGTGTGTGTGTGTGTGTGTGTGTGTGTGTGTGTGTGTGTGTGTGTGTGTGTGTGTGTCTTGTGCTTAGCAAATGTGATCTGAGGTGAAGGGTTAGATTCCAAGTTTCACAAATACTTATACCTCCCACATATAGAATTATAATGCGGCAGCAATAATGAGTGTTCAGCAAACATAAAACAATTGCTAAACTGCCTCAGAATACCTTGTGCTATAAGGCGGGCTACAGAAGTGGAACAGTTCACTGAAATTCAATAATGGCCAGTGCAGATGAAGGGGTAAGATAAAATGGGTTAGCTTAATAATGTACTCTTGATATAAGATTGACTGAGATAAGAGATTGGACTAGAAAATGTGATATTAGGTGATATGCCTAAAGGATACAAGAATATGAGATTTGATTACTGTAGTATTCAGAAAAGAAAACACAGTGATGGCATGTATAGGATCCATAAGGTAATCAGAAACAAGTGGCACATTTAAATTGGACAACTTCACCCAATAGGCTAATGTTGTCCTTATCTAGCTAGCAACAGCAATGAGCAATAGATAATCTAACTCATCCCAGGTGCAGTAACTGTAGGTCAGCTGCTGCATGTAAACTCAAAGAAAAACAAGTGCTATAACTGCAAAGCAAACAGTTTCAATGCATATCAGTAGAGCAGTCAGCACCACTAGTAAAGTTATGCAGATTTGTTTATTCTTCCAAATAAGAGTGACTATTAATGTGTTAATGGTCTGGACGATTTTATTATTTAATGACTTGATAGTGTAATTACAAAGTAACATTTAGCAGCATTAAAATTAATTTTATTCCATTTTATAGATCTATTCTAGTGTATTTTAGGGTTGAGGTCATAAAGCTCCTGGAGTCCAAGTGATACGTAATGCCTAAATATTTATTATAATCAATGTTAGCTTACAGACTTCATTTCTCATAGTTAAATGTGGAAGAGCATACCGATAAATAAGGGGCATTAAGGAAGAGTTGCTCATTTTGAGTATGCAGTTTCAGACAGCATTAAACTCTTGTGTTACCTCAGTGATATTATGCAGGGATGTGTTTTAGCTTAAAAGCTGCTAAATAGGTTCTCATAGATTATATATCAATACCACGCGTCTGAGGGTGAGGCTGATTGGAAGAGGGAATCCATATATAAATTAAACAGGTTGTGGGGAAAAGATGGCATCATTGTCTTCCCATAATAGGTATAGCATCTTCTATCCTTCCATTAATTATAAATATGTCATAATAATTTAGCAACAGCTCAAAAATAAAAGGGATTTAAAATAAGTTTATTATGAAACTATAAAACTTTATAGGGAAAGAGATATGTAAGGTCCTAAAGGTTTTTTTTGAGAAATTACATTCTATTATTGTCTGTCAAACTGGTGCAGAGGCTTATAATTTTGAGCTGTAGTTCTTCTGTTACCGGGTTTGATTGCCTAATTCTCCTTTTGCCTACTGTGTGACCTTGAGCAAGTCACTTAACCAAACACTGTTCCCTAGGTCACCCCTGAAATGGGACTGTGTGTGCCCAGTGGACCTACTTTGTTAACAAATGATTATTATTATTGTTCCCTCATTTTTCTATTTATTTTGTCTCAGGTGTAATTTCAAGGTTATGCAGTTACCTTGCATTTGCCTGCCTGTGGTATGGGAAGATGAAATCAAAACTTTCTCAACTGGCTTTCTTAACACCTTTAATGAATTAATACTTGTGACATAGGCACATTTGCATTTGTATAAAAGTAATCAAACTGTATTAACACATTCATGTTTACAAACATTATACTTCACATATACTGCTACATATCATATAACCTAGGCAACATTACATAAATTATTCAATTCCTGACTTTTTTTAAACAAGAAACATCTTTATTAAACCATCACTTATGACATAGGCAATCATACATTTATGAAAAAACACAGCCCAGCAGTTCAGGATCCGTAATTAGCAGCTACTTAATCCAACTTATTCCAAACAAGGAAAAATTACTGGCAACGGCCGAAAGGTCTTTGAAACAAACAGTCTTTATTGAAACAAAATGTTCAAATCGCTTTCACCCGTATATTATCTGGCTTTTTCAAGGAAAATCACTCAGCAACTTTTTGCGTTGCAGGAACAGACGTCCGATTATATGAAAAATTACGCCAGTGTAAGACACATAATTGAGAAGCTGACGTGTTTATGCAGACAGAAATGTTATAGGAGTATTGGGCTGATTGATGCAGCTATCCGTATAGTTCAATCACTTCATGTAGAGGAAGGTGTGCACGAAACATTGTTAAATGCTTTGCGATGTTGTCTTCAGTTTCTTGGTAATGCTGCTTCTGGAAACAGAGAATCTCAGGACTGTATCTTGAAGCATGCTTTTCCCAGTCTCTTCTTGAGCGCACAATGTTGCTGAGTGATTTTCCTTGAAAAAGCCCGATAATATACGGGTGAAAGTGCTTGGAGCATTTTGTTTCAATAAAGACTGTTTGTTTCAAAGACCTTTCGGCCGTTGCCAGTAATTTTTCCTTGTTTGGAATAAGTTGGATTAAGTAGCTGCTAATTACGGGTCCTGAACTGCTGGGCTGTGTTTTTTCATTCTTGTTTTTTTCGTTTGGTTTTTCATTTCGTGAATCATACATTTATATAAATGAAAACAAACCACACTGACACAATCCTAGTCGCAAACATTTTACATCACAAACCTTATCGACATACTCCCAGTTGCAAACATTATACATCACTTATAATCTACCCAATCATTTTCAGTCAAACGTTACATAACACATTTAAGTCCTGCCTTCTTTTACATGTCTTTCCTCTCCTGTATGTATTGTTCCCACAATTTCTATTTTTTCCTATATAGTTTGCTCCTACCATTTTCTAAAGATCTCAATTCCAGTTGTTTTACCTCTGTTACTATATTTGTTCTTTATCATGGCTTAGCTGCAAAGTGGTTTTTCCACTGTTCCATGGTCACTGTAATGCAAGTGATGGATATAGGGGATATGTTATACATCTGCAATGCGAGATGGTGTCAAATGCTTTTTTCTCATCTAGCTATGCCGTCCCTGAAATTCTTCCACTTTTCACAATTTCTATTATGACTTAATATTTAACAAATGATCCTTTGTTCCATATGACTTTTGTCTGTTACCCTGTTCTTCTATTGTCATGATTGAGTTTTCTTCTGAATGACTATAAGCTCTGTTGGCATCAATTCCAGTATATAGTTTATACATTGTTGGAAGGCAAGATATTGGTCTGTAGGTTTTAGGAGAGCTTGCAGGTTTACTCTTAAGAATGAGTATCATTTTTCCAGTTTTTAACCAGATTGGCGACTATTTGGGTGTGCATGTAAGTAGTTCTTACTCTGGGCTAAATCTTTGTGCAACGATGTTAATACTTTTAGCCAGAAGGTAGGTTCTGCATCTCGTTCTGGGGTTTTCCAGTTAGGAGCCTTTCTTAATTTTGTTTCCATTTCTCAGGCTATTACTTCTTTCCATTTCATAGCCTTTACATTGGAACTTGTGACTGCTTCTTTTACTTCTTCTATTCAGCATCTTTGTTATGGTCCACAGGGTCTTCATAAATATTTCTCCAAAGTGAATCTATTTCTTCTTTTCTTGGAGGTGTTTCTATTCCTTTTGCTTTGTTTCCCAATTCTGTATAAAACTTTTTTGGCTCGTCAATGAATTGCTTAATTTGTACTTTTCCTTTACATTTATCTACATATCTTCTTAGTTTTTCTGCCTGTGCTGATATCTTTAGTTTATTATTTGCAATAGTGTATGATAGATCCTAGCCTGTTCTAATACTGCACATTACTTTTACCATGTCTATCTTCCTGAGTATTTTTGTTGATCTGTTCCCTTGTCTATACTCTTCTAACAGTGATACTTCTTGTCTTAATTGCTTTATAGTTTTCTTTATTTGATAATTCCATGATGGCATTTGATTTCTTCCCTTCCTTTCCCTTACTGTTATGTATTTTTTGGTAAGACTTTATCTGTTATTAATGTTGCTGCATAGTGATATATCCTATTTACTTTTGTTAGATCACATGAATGCCTGTTAATAGTCTTGATTACTGTGTTAATTTGTTTTATCAGACTTCTAACATTTTGGGTCTTATTGACTTTCTGTAATCTGTTTGTTTCATTGATCTTAATATGTCTGTCCATCTCTATTAAATCACACAACTCTTCCCCCAGATCTTTTTCTTCTAAACTGAGGGCACATTCCTTGTTCTCCATTTCCTCCGGTCATTCTACAGAAAGCTCCAGAATATCTTCCTGTGACATATCCTCTTTAGCTGCAGTCTGTGTCATGCATTGTTGTTTTATATGGGCACTCATGGGCCTATAACTCCACAACTTTGACCGCGTCAGAGTTGCTACCATTTCCTGTCCCTTCCCTTGCTGTGCAGTTCCAACTGAACTTCTGAACTAGTTTCCTGCTGAAGGCTCCAGAGCATGTTTATGTGACAGCAAATCAGACACTTCCTGTTCCACCTGTTTTTCTTTAATTTAGGGACTCACTGTTCCGTCATACTGTGACTTTAGATATGGATTTATTTACACTAAATCTTCACTTTAGAGGTAATCCATAACATTATTTTTTATTTCTTTAACTTCTCCATTACTAATCTTTTCTACTTTCCTCCTTTGTTTTCTCATTTTTTGTATTGTAACAATTTTCCCTGTATTTCTATTCAAATATCCTTTTTTGTACTGATTAATTTTGCTTTCACCTTTGCATAAATATCACATCATATTAAATATATTTTTTCTTTCCCATACTCATATTTCATCTTCAGATGTATCCTGCTCCACCTGTTTCTACTTACTTTGGGGGCTCATTATTCCATCATGCTGTAACATAACCTGTGTTAGACTTTTTACACTTCACTTCACTTTGCAGGTATTCCATAACTTCAACTCCTGCTTGTTTAACTTCTACTTTACTAATCTTTTGTTCTGTGCTCCCCCTTTGTGATCTTATTTTTTGAATTGTGAAATTTTCCATATATGGGTGCCTTTCCTGTATTTCTCTTCAAATATCATGCAAGCTGCTTTTTGTACTGATTATGTTGGCTTTCTCCTTTGCATAAATATTGCACCATATGAAATCTCTTTCTTTCCCATGTGCATGTTTCTTTTTTATACCTTTCAAAAATCTCTAGGTTTTGTTCTTTATATTTTTGCACTTCCTCAGATGCTTCTTTTTCCAAACAGCCCAAGGTTTCTTGGTCTGTAGTATGTTTTTCATGAATCTGTTTTATTAATGAACACAAATTGGCAATTGAAGCTTTTAACAGTTTTTCTTGTGAGAGTATTTTTCTTTCCTTTATTTTTTCTCTTAGTCTTTTGAATATCTTCTTTCTGAAAAATTTGGGCTTCTTGCATAACAGTAACAATACATAATTTCTTTCTTATCCTCAATTGCCCACACTGTCATCTTTATGGCTGTTTTTGACATGTCAGTTTTTGTGTCTGTTTTGTGAACAGTTACTTCCTTCTACAACAGGTGGGCCATCCTCCTCCTGATCCCGGCCTAGCCATATTGTAGGAATGTTTCTGTGTCTTGAGGATTCTACAGTGTAATTTTTTCCATTCCTGGCACCAGTGCACCTACCAGGATTGGACACTTTTTTCTCCTGGGACTTGTGCACCCAGCTGTCTTTTTTATTATTTAACCTACCTCTGTCCATGATATATGCTATATAAAATATATTCTATATATCAGTACTGTCTTGGTGAGATTCTGTAAAAACTGGGTCCACTTTATGAAGGTACTCACCAAAACTTGAGGATGAATTCAATTCCAGCAATACTACTCTCATTTGTTTGCTGATTTCGTCATCCCTCTATCTGGACTCCCTTTCACCATAATATGGTGGCACACATAGCATCCATGCCAGTCTCCATATGTGCCCTCATAAAGGCTTGCCAGACACACCTGGGGAACATAGGTGGATGTGGCTAAGAAACTGCCCATACACATGGTGGATGAGTAGGCTGCACACCAAAGCATCCCAAGAAAGTGCTGCAGACAGTCCTGTGGATTCACCAAAAAAGAAAGAAGCTAAGTCTTGTCAGACTTTCATAACATGTGTAAGGACCTCTCAGTCAAGGTCTAGGTTCCACAGCACAGTTAAGTCAAAGTCAAGAGGCTCCCCTTCATCCAGAAGCTGCAGCTATTGGAGCAACTCAGCATCAAAGTCACTTGCCAGCTCCTGCTCTCAGTCCATAGTGCCATCACTCATACTATCCTTAAGGGACATTGTGTATTACATCCTTTAGCTTAAAAATCAGTAAGAGGATAGTAGTATTCACACACCAGTCCACATATACAGAAGGCTGTTGGAGCACCTCTTTCTGGAATGTTAAAAACAGCTAGCAGAAAGTACCAGAACAAAAAAATAAATAAATAACATATTCATAATGCAACTACTTTCTGATACCTAAAATTCAGCATACCCTAGTCTGGACACTGCATGTAAAATTAACAATATAGCCATAAAAATGTATTACACCATCTGCTACTTTTCCCTTATTTCCTGCCAGTATAACCAGTACCTGTGTCACTTATACCTTACAGTTGTCTGATGTACAGTGAAAGTTTACATGTACCACACAGCATAGCCCACAAGAAACACTGCATGCATTACATAAGTGTTTTTGCTCACTGTTACTAAGTGAATGTCATGGTGCATAGATGTGGACTAGATGCTGCCTCTTTTCTTGTGCAGCCATATATCATGCTTGAGCCTACCATAGGGGTTCTGTGGTATTGCTGCTGGCTGGCCACTGTCACTAGTGGGAGGAATGATAGAGGAAGCTCACTGCCATTATTAGTGAATGGCTGTGGCAGTTGTGCAACAGGCTAACACACGATCAATTTCTGCAGAATGCAGCAGGCAGTAAACATTCTACATACCACAGCAGGGTCCATATGTATCGCAGACTCTAAACTTGAATTTAACATGAGTACGTACATACCTTTCCGTAGAATGGAAAATGTAACATGCTTTTTTAAGCAATGTTTCCTCTGTTTTTAACATGCTTTTTTAAGCAATGCTTCCTCTGTTTTAACTATGACATATACTGGAATTTATTTGCTGCTCTTTCTTAAGGTACTGCAAATTAAATTAATTAATTAGATCATACCCATCAGGTTGTGCCCTCAGAAGAAGAAATAGTCATTTCTGCAGTGATGAGAGTGAAGTGACAACAGTGGTAGTATAGATGGCAGGTTACTCATGTGATCTTTTTTTTATTTTTTTCAGGTGTTAATAGTGTATATTATTTGTTTTATGTTCTGTATACCTGTCAGCTTTACTATTGCTGAACTGAAATGGTTGATAATGGGTGGGCCTTTAATGGCATTAAACATTGCAATATGCATGCTATGCCCTACACCTTTCTTTCCAGATTATTTTCTTTAATTTTAAGAACTACCATTATTGAAAAAAAAAATACATACACATGCAAGGCCTCTGAACACTGGGTTACGTTCTGCATACATGTATTCTGTAGTTATTACTATTTTATAACACATTGCATTTGAAGTTAAAATTGACATCAGTGTATTGAAAGCATGTAGTCAAATACTACATTTTGTATTTTAAGTAGCCTGAGTCACAGTAGTTCAAGGTCAAATGTGTCATATACAATGTCTCTTAAACATAGGGAAGGTGCAGGTGCATATGATCTCAAGGAAAGGCTGTCATGTGATCTGCATGGTACCTTGTTGAGATGACTTTACCTGCTGGATGCAGGTGATCCTACAGACACTGATCTCACAGTGCTGCATGATTCAGATCTCAAACGAAAGATTCTGCTACATGTAGATGAACACTGATGTGGCCTGCATGAAATCTGCTGTGTTTGTTCCTCCGAAACTATTTCCACTAGAATCTTGAAAAGTATTTATAGTGCAGTGTGATATGCTCCCACATGTTTGGACATTACTTGGTCCTCTTCCCCTTCCAACACTGACTCTTATTTGAGAAAGTTAAGTCCCCACTAGTGAACAAATGAAGGAGAACATGGATGTTCGGTGGGTCACCATACTATGGATCAATGTGATTATGGCATTATCCCTATCGCTACCATTTCCATGCAATGCTGGAAATCCTCGTGTACACCCTAGAGGACTCTGATCATTTCTAGCAGACTTTCTCTTGCAGTACACTTTGCCTTAATAATGTCACATCTCATTTGCTGCTCAGCAGCCAATACTTACTTATTTCCTGAGATAGCTGGGATATATGCTTGTGCCTTGCACCCTTTTGTAAAGGTGTCATAGTAGACACTGTTTCCTCTGTGTTTCTGTCATCATCCAAAAGGTGTTTCTGTGGGTCTGGAGACACTGGTGTTGAGGTGCATGGGTTTTCTTCCTGTACAACCTGTAGTGTAATGCCACTATGTACTTGACTTTGCGATCTAGTGTCACTTCCTGCAAAGCTACTAACATGTTGGATGTGAGATCCTGCCATTAAATTTGGTGACTGCGTTCCGCTTTCCTCATGTTATCTCAAAATATAACTATACTATAATCATCATCAGCTATTCTACTGCTGGCATCTTCTAAATTTACTGGTATAGTAGAACTGCTCATTTCTGCTGCTGATCCTGTAAAGAATCTATTGATTACGTTACTACTCAGATACTGCAGTACACTACTCTATGCTGTGTATGGAAGTGTGAAGGTCACTTACCATGCATGCTCTGTTTAATGTTATTATGTGTAGAAGTGGAAGGCTCACCTCCTAATAGTAATTGTCATGTGTTACATACAATCATTTCACTTGAGCAGTCATTTTTCTAAGTAAATATGCTACAGTGGTTAAACCAGGCTTCCCAAGCAGATGTCTGTTGATGTTGCAGATGTGATTAATAGACAGTATTCATACTACCTCTGAACATGCCAGGGCTGTCATCATCTGTTTCATATTCATCAACAGAAAGGGGGTATTGCTCATCAGTTTGCCCTCTCAGCTTGACTGGGTCTCTCTTTTCCAAAAAGGCATTTGCCATATGTCCTAAGGGGTCTACTTCAAATAATCGAAGTTTCAGAACTTTGAACATCATATGGTCGAAGACCATTTGATCGAAGGTTTGAAACTTCAAACATCAAATAAAATAAAAAATAAAAACAAAATACATTTCTTTAACATTTTGCAGGGGAGTAATCCCTCCTGCACCCCCCACACCCCCTGCCAATTAAATATACCAACTCCAAGATCGCATTACAGAGAGGAAAATGGTAAATATACCGTTCCACACTGTACAGCGATCTCCTTTCAGAATGTTTGAAGTTTCAAAACTTCAATCATATGGTCTTCGACCATATGATGTTCGGTTCTGAAACTGTGATCATTTGAAGTAGACCTGTCTTAAGAGCTACCATGAGGTTATGATTCTCCTCATGGCTAAACTTGTCTTTTGTCTGCCTGAATGCCTGCTGCTGCATCATTCATTTACTGAAAACAAAATCCAAAAGTAATTTACTGAAGCTTGATCCAATTATCAGTTAAAGAACACAACAATGAAAGCATACCTGCTTTCATCTCTAATAAAACAAAGAGCTAAATACAAAGACATTTATGGTGACACAATACCCTTATTCATACTGCAAGTCCAACTTCACCCAGTAAAAATGTTGTTGTTTTAACCATTGCAGCATCATCCAAAAATGCATAATAGTATTGCAAACAATTATCATTAGACTGCTATTTTATACAATGACAGAGTTGTATCCTTACCCTACCACTTTTCTGTATTAATACTGCCATGATTTTTCATTCAGTAGTCACAGTCAAATGCCACAGTAAAGAAGCTGTATCCTGACAATACAATACTTTGGTGAAAATGAGCCCACCAGACTACACTCGATTCGCATTATGTACTAATATCCTGTGCAGCATGATTGATAAATGGAAAAAAACAGTGCTGCAAACATTTATCTTTCACATTGCCATTGGTACTAATTCCCCATGCATTTACACTGCTGCTGCCATGAATTCCCATTTACAAACGACATTCATGTCAACATTATTAACATGAAAGCACTTGCAGCTTAACTTGACTAATCACAACTAAATATAACAATATTAAACTTACTCATAAAAATTAAGCTCATTTACATGGCCTGTATGCAAATTAGGCTGAACTATGCTTATCTCTGTGAATCATGGTAATATATGAGTGAGAATGTCAACAGATTCACATAACTAGACCTTGGGTAGCTATGAAAGAGCTGCACTGGGAGGCACTGAGCCAAGCAGGCCCTAGGCATGCATGAACAAGCCTAATATATCTCAAATGTCCCAATGCATAGAAAAGGGAAAATGGATTCAACAACATTTAGGTAGCATAATTGTGAGGTTTAATCCATGCCCATCCTGTATACTGTGGCACACTTTATCACCTCAAAACACTCAGTAGTTTCAAGTGTAGCAAAGTGCCACAGACAGCAAGATTTATTTATAAAGTGAAGTGAAGGAAAAAACATTATTTACTGATGTAATACTTAGAGAATCATGCTTACAAAAACGAGTGATGCATGACCTTCAAATCAGTTATAAAAATAAGGATTACAACATCAATGCACAGAAGCAGAAAGACATATAAGCAAATGAAAAAAATAATGATTTAGTAAAAGACTTTCATTTGCCATGGCAATAAAATGTAAAGCTATTCCTTTAAAATATATATCTAAATGACAAATCAGTTTAGTAAAACTAATATAATAATATCAATTCCATATTTAATGATTCAGCATTGTAGCTGGGTTTGGTTATAGTGATGTCACATCCCAGAGGGTGTTTTTCCAACCTCTTAACCCACAGCCCTGTACTTACATTCCTCACTTTGGTTCTGGCACTTTAAAAGATAGCAGCACTTGTGAAGGCATGAAACCATACTGCCAGTTGGTAGGATAAGGAGACCAAAATCATGGGCTACTTTTAAAAGGACTCATATCTGGACAAGATCAAAAGAGCACTTCATGACATACTGTGGAAAATGTTTGACATCTGGCAAGAGTTAAGTGAGCACCTTTCATTCTTAACAGTTCTCTTTAACCCTAAAAATCCCTTCCCTTTCATAAACCTAAACACCCCTCTCAGTCCCTAACCCCTTAGCCTTCTCCATCCCTCAACCCAAGACCCTTTTCCTACTTCCTAAACCTAAATACCATTCTTACTCCCTAATCCTAAAACTCTCTTCCTGCTCCCTAAACCTAAAACCCCCCTCTCACTTCCTAAACCTAAACCCCCTTAACACCCTTTCCTGACATTTGGCCTCTCCCACCTCTGCCTCCTCCTACACCACAGCTGCTGCGCGTTCCTCACTTGAACTCGAGCAATGCGTTTGGGTAAGCCGCAGTAGCTGTTTGCCTGAACTCAAATCCATGTTTGAGCATGAGTTGAGCAGCAGCCTACCTGAGCTACAAGATGCGTGAATCCCTGGTTTTGAGACATTAGTCTTCAACAGCTTGACACTCGAACACTTGTAGAACACCTTAGCTTTTGTTATGTCAACAGTCTCCACTTAATTTCACCTTAAATTGCATTATGTTAAAACCCTTAAATATTTTGAAAAAGGTGATTGCACTCAGAAGGGATGTAGACTGGATTTTTGGAACTGTACCCCAGCTTACAGAATGTAATCCCTTCCCAATAAATATCCCTAATCAACCTGAAAAATGCATTTAACAAAATATTTAACCACAAGCCATTGTATATTTTTATTCTGGCACATCTCATTGCACAAAATATTTAACTATATACTTTTAATGTGTATGCTATGGGATATATTGTATTATTAGTAGCAGTAGCATTATTTTTGGATACAGCTCATTGTATATGCCATTGTATAATAACTTAGAATGATGTATAGACCCATGAAAAGCTTCTCTCCATCAGTGGAACACGTCTTGGTGAGATGGGTGTTGTCACATTAAAAGATTAGGTGCCTTACAGCACCATCAGCACTGTCATCAAATGTACTTTTTGTTTCTATGCACCTTCTGGATTGTTTTCATGCATCACATTTTACTTTGCATGTATATGGACACATCTAATGATGTTTAGTTACAAGAAAATAGTTTTCAAGGTGCACATGTAAGTAATCACTTTGCTACTTTTAATACCCATTTTTTCATTTTTAATATTAATACATTCCTGAAAGAGTATGTGAGGCATGCTTCATATGCCTTAAGTGAACACATTTGAGAACACAATAAAAGCGGATTCGTGAGAGGCCAGTAAGCAAAGGCCCTAGTAAAGCACTTTAAAATATGTCACAATTATCATTCCTGCCTGTTTAGAATTCATGGTTATTGATTAAACAGCTTGGCTAAAATAAGAAATGACAGGGCCAATATGCTGAATAGAGTAGAAGAAAAGTCAATATTTTTGTTAACTGCCACCATCCCTGAAGGGTTAAATGAGGTGATTGATTCAGCACATTTTTAGTATAAGTTGTTAACACAAAGATATATCATAGTGGTGTTGAATCAGCATTTTGTAGAAGTCTACTGTAAAAATAAAATGTATTGTTTTAATGTCGAGTGTAATACCTAATTAAACACTTCAGAAAAGTATTTAACATGTTATGTTTAATTTATATAATAGCTGCAAAAATCCCTACAACAAGGAGTTAGCCATCGCAGTGTTGATTAACAGTAATGCTGTTTTTACACAGCTTGCTTTTTCTATGATTTAGAAAGTGGTGAACATAGTAACTTAATGTTCTAAAGTGCTGATAAATTAACACTCTGGGCAGATATAAATTGTAACACATAAGCACATTATTTAATGCTGGACATCAGTCTCTTATGATGGGAATTAACACCTATATTTTTGCCTTGTGTAAAGCAAACTAAGTGTGTTTTAATATTTCACATGGACAGGGATTCTTGAAAAAGTAGATTAACAGTCATACTGTCTTTTGGAAAGTATTATTTCAGTATTCTTTCTCATTTCTCATTTTCTCCACTTTAATGCATTACAGTGCAGTATTCTAATATGTGTGTAAATCTAATGAGAGCATTTCATAATGTGCCACATTAGTAAAAGTGCAGGATGGCTCTAGCAGAACACAAGCTTCTTTACTCAAAGACAGAAACCACGATTGCCTAACAATCTCAGAAATCCACATTCAGTGACTCAGGTTGTGAATCTAAAACGGCTACATTTCTTTTTTTTGTATTAAGTAAGACTTATTTTCATAAACTGGAACCCATTCAGTAAGTCAGACTTCAAATCTTATTGCATCACTTGAGAAATAAATTATAGCTATGTGAGTTATTTAAGTAATTTCAAGCATGCTGCATATGATCTGAAGTTGAAGTTTGCACCTCTGTCTAATAGTCTTCTTTTTAAAAGGACAATGTGAATCAGTGGTGCTGAACTGAGGTTGCCAGGACACACACTCTAGATACAGAATACTTCAGTTTGGTTGGTGAGATGCTGGCAACAATGCTATAGGATGGTATTCATGGTCACAAGGTTTCCAATTTTATAGTGGTTACTCACAAAGAGAGCTATTACACCAATATGCAGATACACTAATTGCAGACCATTCATGTTGACTAAGTAAATGAGAAAGATTCTGATAAAAATTGATCTCTTTTGAGAAATGTGTAAAGTCGGTGAAGTTGATCCTTAAGTATGTGCAAAGAGCAGCACAAAATATAAGTGCTCATATAATTTCAGATGTATTCAGGTGTTATAGATGAAGGCAGCTTTGTGCAAGCATGTCACAAGTACTTAAGGCAAGTGGTGCGTAGTACAGTTAATTTTATTAGGTTTTAAAAAAATATAAAGGGTTTTATGTTTTCAATAGGGGTATCCCTATGTGGACACCCTAACTGGTTCCTTAAAAGAGAGAAAGGGGGAATATAGAAAAGACTGAAAAGGGGGAGACATGACAAAGAGGGAAACACAGAAGGAATACATCAAGTGGGTTGTGTTGGAAGAGGTGGGATAGGAGGAATACTATATTTTTGGTGGGGGATAGACCACCTATTTTATTTATTCATTTATTTATTTTATATAAGAAGGTGGTTTGGTTAGGAAGCAGGTTAAAATGTGTAGGAGAGAGGATTAGGGAAGGACAGAGTGAAGAGGAGTTTGTCACATGATGACACCTGGTCCACAGGACTTCAAACACTTCCATTGCCTGAAAGTGTTGCATAGGAGGACCCCAGTGTTGAGGAGGTAGAGGCCTGTGTTGGTGCAATGGTCAGTGTCAACCAGGGCAGTAATTCTAACAAGTAACTAGCATAATGGTTAATGTCTTTATCTCACAGATACAAAGTACAGGGTTTGATTATGACCTCTTGTTGTTAGCTAGGCTTGTAATAGTCAACAGATTGATAGCCTAGTGTTTACCTGTGAAATATCTTACTTATATGGATTGTACTAAAAGCACATGATTTTTTTTCATTATGTTTGTGTAGGAATTATTTCTGGATTTATACTTGCAAAATAAATAAAACAAATAAAAATGTTCAGGTATTATTCAGCACATTTTTTGGGAATGACACCATTTTATTTCCGAATCATGTCTGAATACTCACAAACATGCTCATTTAGTCGCATAAGACATCTTTATTTATGTGCCTTGGTATATGAAATTGTCTCTTCTGTTGCATATCGAAGACATAGAGGATGGTTACTTGCCTATCACAGATGTGAGTTCAAATCTTTCTTACATGATTACATTTATCAACTACTTTTGTGAAGAGAATGTCTTGCTCATTAAAACAGATCATTAAAACAAAAACACCAACGTACCTGTAAGTGTGACAAACACATGCAGAGGTACATATAAATGCAGTTTTTGTGCCAGATGTAAGTATGTTTTGGAAGGACCTAGTGTTAATATTATGTATTTGGATACAACAAAATGTATTAAAGAGCATTTAATTGCAATTTAATTAGTAATAGGTATAGTTTATATTGCAATTTGTTCACATTGTAAGGCATGCTATATAGATATGACCACATGCCAATTGTCCAAAAGAATACAAGAACATTGATATTCTAATAAAAAAGAAAGGTGAAAATAATGCTTTATTTAAGCACACTAAGATATGCAAATTTAATAAGAAATTTTATTTTGGCATTTTATATAAGGTTCCACTTGATTACAGAAGTGGTAATTACAGGAACAAATTGGACATTATGGCAATGGTATGGCAGATTAATTTACAAGCAGACAAATTTTCATGGCTAAGTGTGACCATTAACATGAAGTTCTTTTCTAACAGATAAAAAGCTGGATGATAAAATGTAATAAAATATAACAAAATGTAATAAACTGTAACAAAATGTATTAAGTAAAGTGAAATATAACAAACAAAATATTTAATTCAACAGTTATTTAATTTAGATAACCTATTTTGTGGTAGTTGTTTACTTATGATTTGTGTTTTATGTATTTATAAAAAAATGTAACATGTTTGTTATATTGAATTTTTAAAGGAAATTTTATAGATTTTAATTTAGAAATGTAATAATTAAATGTTTTAAGTGATTATGTATAATGATTGGTTAGTGATAGGCACATTGCTCTATAAGTAAAACGCTAATGAACTCTTTGACTATTCTGAAGAAGTCCAGCTTATTTACTGTTCAAAAGTACTAAATAAATAAATCACATTGATTTAATTGGATTATGCCATTATTTGGTGTTTTCATTCATTTTTACTTGTTTTTGCACCAGGACTGTTTTCTTAGTATTTGTTTTTTAAAGCACAGATGTTATTCTTGTATTGAATCTGCATGCTTATTTCTTACTGCATCTGTACTGAATCTGTCTCCCTTATATTATTACATTTACTAACCAGCAAAGCATCATAGCACAGATTTCATAAAATATTTTGACTGAATTTGTCTCTAGTAATAAACATATATGTGACGCCCCTGCACTGGCCCAGTAATTATGGAGCCTCAATCCTCACCAACAGCTAGGAGACATACACATTGTGAGGATGACAAGTACATAAGTAGTAAAGTGCAAATTCCCTTAAGAGCACACAGAGATCACAGTCAAGTCTGGGGGTGGTTTCTCCCTCTTTCCCCAGATCCCCAATAAGACTCCCCACTGGTACAGCTATAGGGTTGAGATCTCAGCCGAATGACCAAGCTAAAACTTCTAGCACTCTCTCTGTCAAACCAGTTCTTTGTGTCCCTGCCCAAGCAGCTGACACACACACACACTTTGAGATTTGATTTATATACAAACACACACACACATACACACACACACACACACACACACACACACACACACACACACACACACACACACACACACACACACACACACGTGGGGAAGGCTGGTACAGGTTTACTAGCTATGCCCCCTTCTGTCCAGACTATAAGGTAGTTTCCACTGCCACCATCCCCTCTTATCAGCTACTATAAGGGCCTTACAAAGGGTGTCCAATCCTACTGTGTAATGTTACTATATCCAAATGGTCATTTTGACCAAGTGCCAAGCTTTTAGGAGTGGCGAGTACACTGTCACCAAATGCATATGCCAGTACTCTAAGAACTAAAATATGTCTCACAAATAACAGTCACAAAGATAGGTTTAAATATATTTAATAATAAATAATAAAAGAACAAGACAATACTCACCAAACAAACACAGTTACTTCAGATTTCAAAATCACAGGAAATATTTTAAAACAACATTGCAGGGGAGTCTCAAATAAATACAGAAAACATCTAAACTAATCTTCACTATATTCCTATCTATATCTGAAAGAGATACTATGCTCTAAATCATACAGACAGGCATGTGCAGATGATGATGATGATGAGTGGATGTTCTTGCTAGGTCCAAGACAAAATACAAAATGCCCAGTCTCTCTTTGAGAGTGTCCCCAAATTAATATCAGTTATTACTGCTGGGCCAGCTTGGATGACATCACTCTTTGTCACCTCGTTCCCAGGCTAAACAGAAATTTAACAGAATTTAACATCTCTGTGTGAGAAATACATATCTCTCAGATCTTTGCAGATCTTGGAAGCCATAAAACACTTTACATTTTAAACCTAGTAATTAATTTTCCTCCTCCAAGATAATACAAACACTTCTAGCTCTAGACATTGTGTCTGCTTCTGCATTGAAACTGAGAGATAACATCTCTTGTTTATGACCCAGCTATAAAGTAACTTAACCTCAACTAGTCTTAAGTTTTGCAAGTTAATGTTCTATGTTCCAGCAGGGTATGATGTGGTTACATTCTTGAAGCTCAGTATATAACATACAGTTCTGTATAAATCATATCAATATTCACAAATGGCATAGAATTATTTACAAAATTCCAGATAGCTGGGCTGGCAGCATGACATCCCCCCCCCTAAAAATTCAAGCTAGTTTTTCAAGTGCCCCTTGAGAAATGTTGCTTGAGAGGGTTGAGCCTATCTGGAAATACTTTACCCCATTCCTTGTCTTGACAGTCCATCTGCATTGGCATTGCTAACTCCACTGTGGTGCTACACTGTCATATCATATACTTGCAACCATAGGCTCCACTTTAGTAACTTTGCTGGCTGACTTGAAGTAGCCATGCTAAGGAATTGAGGTCTGCAACTACAGTGAATTTCCTTCCATATAGATAAGGCTGAAGTTTTTGCAGTGCCCGCAGTATGGCTAGACATTCTTTTTCTACAGCTGCATAACATTCCTCCCTGGCTTGGGGCCTATGACTGAGATATACCACTGGGTGCTTTTCTCCCTTTGAGGAAACCTGGCTAAGTACAGCCCCCACCCCATGGTTTGAAGCATTTACCTGCACAAAAAATTCTTTGCTGTAATCTGGACTGGCTAAGACAAGGGGTCCTCCCAAAACTCCTTTAAGCTTTTGGAATGGCTGCTCACATGGTGGGGCCCACACTACCTTATCTGGCCTGTTTTGCCTTGTCAGGTCTGTGAGGGGAGCAACTATGGTACTATACTTGGGGACAAACTTTCTGCAGTACTCCTGTCCATAAGAATGCCCTCACCTGCTTTTTGGTAACAGGGCAGGCCATGCCTGAATGGGTTCCACTTTGGCAGGCTCTGGCATGATCTAACCACTCCCCACGCTATGCTCCAGGTAGGAGAACTCTGCCATACCCACCTGACGTTTGCTTGGCTTAATGGTCAACCCTGCCCTCTGTAGTCTGCTGAGCACATCCCTGACATTCTGAAGGTGCTCTTACCAGGAATGGCTGTAGATGGCAATATCATCTAGGTAAGCAAGGGCAAAATCTCCTGCTCCTGCTAGGATATGATCTACCAGTTTCTGAAAGCCATTGGGGCATTTTTTCATCCCAAAGGGCATCTTCTTGAACTCATACAAGCCAAAAGGAGTCACAAAGGCTGACCTCTCTCTAGCACTGGGAGTCAAAGGCACCTGCTAGTAACCCTTGGTAAGATCAATAGTGGTAAGATACTTAGCCCCACCCAGCTGCTCTAGGGCTTCATCTGTCCTAGGCATGAGTAAGCATCTGACTCTGTGTGACTATTTAATTTCCAATAGTCCACACAGAACCTGGTGCTACCATCCTTCTTCAGTACCAGTACCACTGGGGAGGCCCAGGGACTGCTGGACTCCTGAATTACCCCTAGTTTCAACAGTTCCTGTATCTCCTCCCTTAGAGTCTGTTTGACTCTGTCAGACACCCTATAACGGGCCTGCTTAATAGGCCTTTGGGGCCCTGTATCCACATGGTGCTGCACCAAGTGGGTACACCCTGGTTTCCCAGTGTACATGTTCCCAAACCCCTGTACCACTGCTCAGATTTCTCGAACATGGGTAGGGAATAGCTGCTGGGACATTGCTACCCCTTCCAGTGAGGTGTCAGTTTGAGCCTCACTGAGGAGATCAGTCACTAGATCCCCCTCAGACTCCTCCTGCCATCCACTGCAAATACTCAGCACAAGAGCCTTCCTATCATAGTAAGGTTTCATCATGTTAACATGATACAGTTTGTGCTCCTGCCTCCTGCCTAGCAGTTCTACCATGCAGTCAACATCACTCATCTTCTTACCACCTTGTAGGGTCCCTCCCAAGCTGCCTGCAGCTTGTTGTGTCTGACAGGAATGAGAACCATTACCTGCTGCCCTACAGCATACTCTCTAGCTTAAGCATTCCTGTCATACCAGACCTTTTTCTGCTGTTGGGCTTCTGCCAGGTTCCCCTGGCCCAAGCCCATGAATTCCATGAGCCTTGTCCTGAGGTTTAGGATATATGGCACAAAAGACTCCTTGTGGGATTCACACTCACCCTCCCACTCATCTCGAATCAAATATAGAGGTTCCCTCACCCTATACCCATACAGCAACTCAAAGGGTGAAAAACCTGTGAATTCCTGGGGAACCTCTCCATAAGCAAACAACAGATAGGGCAACAGATTAGCATTCTGAAGTTTCAGCATCGTCTTCTTAATGATTTGAAAGTTGATGTTCCTGTAAGTCAATGTTTTAAAGTAGAACCATATATATTCTTTTTGCTTACTGCAAGTTGAACTACGAGGATATCCTGACTTCCTTTAACTTGTTAAATTTGATGTTTGTGTACAGCTTTTCCCTCTGAGGCATTGATAATTTTGTCAACCTCTGCAAATATTTCCACTGAAATTATTGCTTTGCATAATGCCTTGCATACCTTATCTGCATTTTTAAGTGAGCATCATGTAAAGTTGTACCCAAAACACTTTTAAATTCTAAAAGTAAGGCATTGAATAGTGCATTTCTCACTAACCACTCTGCTGGTCATTCAGTTGCTACTTTAATCCCATTACAACCACCCCTGCCTAGGGTGTGGTGGCTGACTGAGCATATATTTAATTTTGTGTACTGTCAGATAAAAACTCCTGTTTTGGTAACAATGTGAATTCTCACAATGATGTTATCTGTGAATGCTTCTGTCCTGCTTTCTTTGGTTTCTTCCGAGTTTCTTTGTTTTGGACTATGAAAGACTCAGCTCAAAAAATGAGTTTGCCAACTATTGCAGTGTATTGCAATTATACTTGAGAATGCGAGAATAAATTGCATTTTCTTCTCTTTGCTGTATACATTAAAACCATAGATTAAGTTTAGACTTTTCTTCTTTCTCCTCTTTTAAATGGCAGTACTCAGTGTGTCTATTCTTAACAAGAAACAAAGGAAGGAATAAACATGTTATGCATTTTCTAATTAGTTAACTGTGCTTATTCAAGAGGTTATCATCAATCATATCCTGGAGCAGCATTTACAATGACAATTTTGTTAAGACACTCTTGATATTCTCTTTTGTTTTTGTAGGTTGCATTATGTTTCGCCCTGTATTAGAGAAGCCTTAAGAGAAAGTATCAGAAGGCTAGTGGGCTGTAAATTGGATACCTGTACAACTGAAAAGCAAAATAATGTGATGTCTACACAGTTTATAGAACCTTATTCAAATAAGTGACAGAGAACTCAAAAATGCTTAAGAATTTTTCTAAGACAAATTACATCTTACTAAGTGATGGAATAAGAAGTTTCAAAGTACCCTCGGATGCAGATAACACGGACTCCTATGCAGAGGTGTACACCAATGCCCTGTATAACCACTTGAGCAGTGTATAGAATCAGCTGTACCTGACCAGATTAAAATTAGGTTTCGCCAAAAAAACAAGCCACCCTAGTGGACCCCTAGTATAAACAGGCTATACAGCAAGAGAAAGAAACTAATGTCCAAGAACAAGAGGGAACTGGCTCAGTAGAGGAAGAAATCCTTTTGTAGCTTAAGCAAACAAATTAGAGACCTGTCATGTTCTCCAAAGCTAATTATAAAATAAAAATAGCCTCCCTAGCTAAGGATAATCACAAGGCATTCTTTAACTATGTCCAAAATCTAAACAGGAACACCCATCTATGCACTGGTTGTGGATGGCACATTCCATACTCAACCAGAGGTAATAGTCAACCTGCTAGCTGATTTGGAGAACATGTAACCACCCTCCCCTCCAGCCATCCCCAAAGTATACTTGCCACCATTCCTCAGCCTATTATCCCAAGAGAGTAGGTCATCTTGATGCTCTCCAAGGCCAACAACATGGCATCAATGTGACCAGACAATACTCCAGGTTGGCTTTTAAACAACTTAAAACATGACTTAGCAGACCTACTTTGATCCCTGTTTAACCACAACCTGAGAACTGGCTATATTCTGGCAGAATGAAGGACAGCAACAGTAATCCCTCTGCACAAAGGGGGACCATCAACTGACCCTGGGAATTTTAGGTCCATAAGCTTGACTAGCCTAATCTGCAAGGCCATGGAAAGAATCATTATGGACCTTATTAACAAGGACATAGGTAATTTTCAAACTTTGGACCCAATCCATTTCAAATTCGTTAAAGGTAGATCATACCTGTTAAATAAGATTGACTTGTTTGAGAAAGTCACCAAGACCCTGGATGTGGAAAAGACAGTGCATACAACCTATCTTGACTTATTCTAGTAATTTGACAGATACTCCACTCAGGTATTATAGAGAAACTCTCCCAATTGGAAATTAGCCCCTACATTACCAGATGGGTAGCCAACTGGCTCACTGACAGGACACATACTGTTAAAGTGGGTGACTTCACCTCTAGCAAAAGACCAGTCACCACTGGCATGCCACAAGGTTCTGTGCTTGGTCCCTTGCTGTTTTGAATTTATTTCTCAGAAGTCCAGGCAAACTTGGATGGCCTGTGGCTGACCAGGTTCGCTAACAATTGCAAATTGGAAGCAATCACTGAGTCCCCCAATTATGTTAATATACTGCAGACAGGGTTAACGTGACAAATGATTGGTGCTAAAGTGAAGGATTAAAGCTAAATGCAAAAAATGCATTATTATTTCCTTTGAGAAAGCTGACATCCCTGATAATTACATTATAGACAGCATCCAACCCTAGGTGCAGAACCAGTGGTACATGATCTGGGTACTCAGGTTGAAAGCAATCTGAACTTTGACCACGTAGCCACAGGAGTAAGAAATTCCTTCTATGTAGCACATCTTATAAGTAAAGGAATTGCATCTAGATCCAAGGATTCTATAATTCCATTATACTCATCCCTCATCAAACCAATAATTGAGTACAATGCTCCCTTTTGCATGCACCTCACCAGACACTTGCAACAATTGGACAGATCACAGAGGTTTCTCACCAAAAAATTACAGGGTACACAAAACAAGTCTTGTGTGGAAAGACTCAACCCACTGTCACTGTATTCTGACTGCTACAGGTTGCTAAGGGGTGACCTGTGCCTGGTTTATAGGGCAGTCTCTGACCCAGCCTTGATGGAAATGCTACACATTTATAAATCAAACTGCAGGAGGGTCACTTGCTCCAGGGATCTTAACCTAGCCTCTGACATGAACAGGTCATGTTGTTGAGATAGACACTTCTCCCAGAGACTGACACTTCACTGGACAAGCTTCCAGTTCATGTGAAACAGAGCCGCTCTCTGACCCTCTTGAAATGCAACCTATATCAATAGATGGGTGACTGCAAATTCACTCCTGGTGTGGTGCCCATATCCCTCCTGGACAGAGGAATTCGGTATTAACTACCATAGACCCTTACCACTGCAAACTTTACTCACCTAACTACTGGCAATTGAGGCAACCCGAGAGAAATATGGCTACAGTTGTAAGGGGGTCTAGGGACATTAGCCTAGTAACCTCCTATGAACTTATGAACCTATGAGAGTGATCTCACACTATGGAGACATTTGAATAGGAAAGCAAAGTCAGCAAAGCAGCATGTATATCAGATAAATCTGGGTTATCTGACTTGGCTACAGAACCTTGAGAACCTGGTGACAGTGTGATAGTTTCATAAGTTAAATGACTTTTGTAACTTGAACATGGAGAATGAGAAAAATGCAGTAAGATATACTGTGGACTTGGGTTTGATAACTAGGCAAAGAGAATTATACAAAATGATACTGCAGAATCATGTTATGTTTTTGTTTTTTCTAAGGCATAATGATATAGAGGAACAAACTAATTTCCTCAGACTGGTACGTTATTGTATACAATACTGAGAAATATAGTCATCTGAATTTAAAACAATTAAGATGATGCAACAATAAAATAACTTTAAGCTATTAAATCTGGTTTATAATAATTTAAAAATGCACTGTTAGTTTCTTTGCAGCAACCTGACTTCTAAAGGAAGAGTTTACATCACAAAAAGCAAACATTTATAGATATACAAATCATTCAGGACAAGTGAGTAAATATTTAATAAAATCATTACCCATTTACAGTGTTCTACTTAAGCTGCTGATTCATACCATCTGGAATAATGTATTATACTGCAAAATATAGCAGATGTCTTTAAGTCTAAGCACATACACCTTTGTATTATTTTACCCCTGCATGCCTGCTAACTATCAAGCTTCCCTTTGATCAAATGTTACATTATCCCAAGGGTGCTGCCATGCAGGCAATCATGTCAGTGCTTTATGCTCTCACTGGTATTCTGGCAATGAAGGCTTTTTCATTTTATTGCCTAACCTTGAAACTAGTGTTGATGTTAGCACCTGTGTCACCATAAGGGCTGAATATGCTCCCTTGTTCATGCATGTGTGCTCCCCCACATTGGGTGAAAAGTGCTACCACCACTAGCTCGGGTAGCCATACCCACATTTTTCTTCTCACTGATACCCTGCATCATGATGGGCCTCTTCTCTGCAGGCAAGGC
The DNA here is from genome assembly GCF_019279795.1 of Protopterus annectens. Classification (NCBI taxonomy): domain Eukaryota; kingdom Metazoa; phylum Chordata; order Ceratodontiformes; family Protopteridae; genus Protopterus; species Protopterus annectens. The sequence continues at coordinate 310,541,154 of NC_056735.1, read as the reverse complement.
CCTGTTGTCAGAAACATAGTATGAGCCAGGTGGGAAGCACTATCCATCATCCCTGCCCACAATGTCAAACACTTGAGCTGCTAGACAGGCTCAGGTTGTCTGCGTGAAGATTTATTCCTCTATGTCTCTCATGCAGTTTATTAAGCACATACAGTTTTAATATGAGTTATGGCCTTAAGTGCAGTAGGTGCAGGGTTTGAATATGTGGAAGGGAAATTAAGCATTTATTTTCCAAAGACAAATTATTATGATTATTTTTCAATCCTGATCTGCTGCCTTCATCTAAGCTCTCCTAAAACCTGCTCAGACCTGCTAAGCACTATTTAAACAATCTCTGTTTGTGCAGTGTTTAGCAGTGCTTGGCTGTGCTCAGCTGGTTTGTGCACTGCTAAGCACTGCTAAGCATTGTCAGTTTAAGCACTGCTCAGCTCAGCTGCACTGGCTTGAGCAGTGCCAAGCTCCATGCCACATTTTTAAAAATTGCCCAATGGCATGTAAGAGCAGGAAAACAGGCTATATTAAGCTCAATAGGCAGGAATACAACATAACCAGTTAGAGTTTGAACTGTGTATGAACTATTGAAGGCATTGGAGAGGGTGTGTGCTTCTGGGTGCAGTGGTTGGGCATTCTGGAGTCCAGGGTCATGGTTGGACAACTGGTGTAAGACCATGAAGACCAGCTGCTGCAGGGGCAGTTCCAGGGTTCAGAGTGCAAGGCAGAGGCCTGGGACTCGCTGCCATGTGATCACACTAGTGCTACAGGTATCCCTCACACAGGTGAGCAGGTCCATCAACACTATGATGACCTGAAGCATCTGATGGGGGATCCTCTGAACACCTGGGTCTGGAAGGCTCAGGCTGGGAATGCCCCAGAGGTTTGTAAGTACTGTTACATTGTTTTAAAAATACATAATCTGAATGTTTATAGACAGGTATGCAGAATGGTGTGCTTCTCTCCCTATAGCTGTAGAGGAGAGAGCTTGCAACCTAAAGGTGCATGCTGGGCGCTTGGCCAAGTTGTGCTGTGAGTGTGGTGAGTACAGATTAATTTAAAATCTATAGTCAAATAAGCAAGAAAGAGTAAAGCATTAACTGCCAATAGGTGCATACAGTAAAGATTTGTGTAATGCAATGAATATGGATGTAGGCCTGTACTGCAATAAGCGACTACTGCCAACTGTAGTGCAGTAAACAGGGAAGACTAAAGCATTAACCCTGACAATGTAAATTAAATAAAGTTTCTACTGCAATAATTGTGGGATTACAGCTGTATTGTAACACTTGCATTACATCAACTGTTGTGCAATAAAGACTTGAAACTATACCAGTAACTGCATGAAGGTACAGCTAATAAAGCTGTGTTGTGCAATATGTGTGTAATTAGGGCTGTTTTGCATTAAACTGATTATGACAATTGCTTTGAAATAAAAGCACAAAACAATACCACTACCTGTCTGACGGTATAGCTAATAAGGAGTGTTATGCAATAACTGCAGCTTTAAAGCTGTTTGTTTGTTTGTCTTTTCAGCTTTTCCCAGTTAGGGGGTCACCACAGCTGAACTCCGGTCTGCTAATGATTGGCAGTTGATTTTTATGGTGCCGAGTTGCCAGGCAGACGCTCAACCTTCAGCGGAGGCACGCCCATTCACGCATGTCTTTCGGAGACCACTCGACCATGGGGAGGACATGCAGACTCCACACAGAAGGCACTATAGCCAAGAATTGAACAGGAGAACCTCTTGCTGTGAGGTAACAATGCTACTGCTGTACCACCGCGTATTATAAGAAATGCATTATGACACCTGTTCTGCAATAACATCTGAAGCAATAGCATTAACATCCAAGGTATATTGTGTATATCAGGATTGTCTTGTGTTAACCATTGCATTTCAGCTATATGTATTCATGCTCCGAGGTACGGTGCTGTAGGCAAGTATGACAGTGTAATAGTTGTAGACTGCTAATATACTATCTGCAACTGTATATGGATGAGGTAGCCAACCCAATAATCTGATCTGGTTTGTAGACTTCAAACAGCCGCAAACCTTCAGCAGGGGGCGGAGCACCAGTTTTGGATGGAAGAAGCAGAAACCGTCTGTGGGGTATGATTCTGTAATGCAGGAGAGCAGTCAGAAAAAAAGCTCTTTGTTGATTTTTAATGTATCATCCATTCCCTTGTCTACTGAACAAGTAAGTGTATTGAATAGAGGGCTCAGCTTTGTGCCTTCTCAACCTGTATGTATTGAGGATGTATTGCTTGATATGAAAATTTTACACGGAATGTAGCTCTTAAGCTACTTTATGGTGATAATACTAATTTTATGGCTGCAAACTTTCATTCCACAGCTGCCACCTGTACTCGAGACTTTCTCTAGAACTGTGGAAAAGGAGCTGCTATGTACTGGCTTAAAAAAGAATAACTTTTATAATTTAACTAGTACTGAGTCTTAGGTATTGAATGAGTTACAGACTAATAATGAACTCATTATATGTCCAGCCGACAAGGGGGGTTCAATTGTGGTCCTATATAGTAAAAAGTATGATTTTTATATGACAACCTTTGCTTAGTAATGTTTCTACATATGAATGTTTGACTGAGAATCAATTAATGTGTATTATTGCTAATGCACATAATTGTCTTTATGACTTGATGGAGCAAGCAATTGATAGGGCACTTAATGATTTTATGTTAGTGACGAAACCCTTAATTCCAGTTATACATGGTTTACCAAAAGTTCACTCTTATTGACTCTCCCCTGTGACCGATAGTCTCGGGCAGAGGTTGGGCTACTGAATTTATCTCAATTTTCTTGGAGGGGCAACTTAAGAAGCCACTTGAGAAAGTGATGACTGGTTTAAGGGACACTGAGCATTTCTTGAGTAGTTTGGGTGAGTTTGCTAGAGGCTATGGTGTATTTGAAGAGAATGTTGTCTTGGTTAATATGAACATCCAAACTCTCTTTACAATTATTCCACATGATTTGGAATAGCATCACTTAAGAGTTTTTTTAAGGGAGAATGCTGGCTACCCATTGGATTTCATAGACTGTTTAGGAGCATTGATGGAGGTTGTGCTTTGTAACAATGTGTTTTTATTTGGTGATTTAGTTTATAGACAGAAGGTTGGAGTAGACATGGGAACTCCATGTGCTAACAATTATGCCAACCTAGTGTTAGTCCTCATTGGTCATGAGTTTACCTCCAGCCTAATGAACTATAAACGTTTTGTGGAAGACATTTTTATTTTGTGGCATGGTTCAGTTACAGACCTTATGAGGTTTGTACAATATCTTGAATCCACCAGCAGCTGTTTTAAATTTGTTGTGAGTCACTCACACATGACAATTGAGTTTCTGGATACTAGGATCACATTGAATAATGGCATTTTGTTAAGTTCTCTTTATAGGAAGGAATGTAGAAAAAATGCACTTTGCACTTTAATAGTATGCATCCCAAGCATATTTTTAAGAATATTGCTACATGCCAATATTTGTGTATGTCACGCTTACATACTGATGATGTTCAATGTCATGAAGCCATGCTAGGCATTAAGGAAGATTTATTATTGAAAGGTTACAATGGACAGTCACTGCACAATAGTCTGAATATGGTTAGAGCAATGTGTTCAGGTAGAGGTCGACCATTTTTTCATCGAACTTACACTCCATATAAAAGAAATGCTCATGTTAATACCAGTACTAATGTGAGATTGTTTCTCACTTATGGTGATAATATTCAACAAGTGCGTAATGTTGTTAGCAAGTTTTGGTTCATTTTGCTTTCTGATGAGAAAGTTAAAGATATTGTGGGTGTTAAATCCCATTATGTCTTCAGGAATAATTTTTCCCATGATGAGACAACTTTGTTATAAATCATCTCATGCTTCTTTGCATGCCTCTAATCATCTTGGCAGTTACATGTGTAGAAAATGTAAAGCCTGTAGCTCTATTTCTGTGCTACAAGAATTTCAGCATCCTAATATTGATTATTTTTAAACCATGTTTTTATGCAGATTGTAGGTCTAAAGGCTTGATCTATTTGGCTAGGTGTAGGTTGTGTACATGTTTCTATGTGGGCAAGACAATTAGAATGCTGAAGGAATGCATTTTGCAGCATATGGGGGATATTAAACATTTGAACATATTAAATACATTAGCCAAAAATGTTTCTTTAGCACCTGGGCATTCCTTTGTATTCAGTGTCTTGCAACTTGCACATGTTAGCAAGAGAATGGGTGTCTTTAATAATAGACTAGAGAATATTGAAGCTAAGTGGATTGTGAGGCTGCAGACAGATAAGCTGCCTGGGCTTAATTCATCAGTACCTTTAAACCCTGCAATAAAAAAGCAAAGCATACATCAATAATTGCTGCTCATATTTGATTGGTTAATTGACTGCCTTTGTATTACACAAGGTGATGTTTTTTCTGATGTTTTTATGGAGCTGATGAAGCACTAAGTGTGAAAGCGCTTATCCTCTGGAATAAAGTCTTATTTGTTTTTATCAGTCTTGGTGGCAGCTTGGTTTTTGTGGAACATGGTTTGTAGACTTCACAGATATTTCTATCCACTAACAGTATATTGTGTACACTTGCATTCTATGTACTACTGTATAGTTTACCTAGTATCTCTGTCATGCACGACCCTCATGCATGTGTGTTCAACTGTCACTGCAGTCTAGTATAAAACTGTAGCACTATTACCATGCCATAGTTTGTTTCCAGGTGAGCTCTAGGCAAATATCAGTCAGTCAGTAATCAGCAGTGGCTCATTAGCTCAGTTTGTTCAGTGCTCTGTCTGAAGTACATTTTGTCACACACAGACCAGGGTTTGAATCCAGTGCCATGTAGTAATAAATATTACTGAATCAGTTATGTATCAATAACAGATGTTCTCTCCACAGGAAATACAGGTAAATGGATGAAGTAGCCCTTATTATGAGTAAATAATTTGTATGTTCAGATGTAACAGACTGTTGACAGCATTGGCCAGGAATTTGATAAGATTTCATAAAATAAAGGTAAAAAGTTCAATAAAAATAAAATAAAATAAAATAAAATGTGTAATCTTGGTATGGCTGTATGCCTGGAGTGTCTGTGAAAGTTTGCTGAAGTTCTATCCCCATGCCTGCCAAGGAAGGCATGATAGTTGTTTACTCTCTGTACTGTATATATACATGTCTCTCAAGTGTCACACTGTCACAGAATGTAATTACTGTTGTACAATCCCTCTGTCATAGATGTATCATTGATATGATTATGTCAATAGCACAGTAACACTACATCAGTCCACTGTACACCTTGGTAGTTATGTAGGCTCACCTGATGTGTAAGTGTTCTCTGTAGTTATGTACCTGCATGTGTTATTGCTTGACCCATACTGTACCATGCGGATAGCTTGAGAGGTATGTATGTGCTACAGCAGCTATAGGGCACTGTTATACATAAAGCAAGGACAGATATGTAAAGTATATAACAGTGCTGTTATAAACTATATAGCCTATACCAGTATTAATGGACTGTATTTCTCTCTCTCCCCACCCCTTATCTTCATCTAAATTTATTATTGTTATTTATTGGTTATGCTTTACTATTAACATATTTTGTTCTCTAAACTTTATTTTAGGGCATTTGTTTTATTATTTTTATGTATTGCAATGGTTGCATATTAACATATCTTGTTGAATTACCTATGTTGTTGGCCTTATCCCATAACTGTTACTGGCATGCTGTTAATATACTGCCTGTTATGTTATTCATTGTTGTGTTCCATATAATATGCATTGATATGTTAATGGATTATTTCCAATGTTCTGGCATGCTGTTATAACTAGCAAAATGTTTTGTTCATAACTAAATTATACACATTGCTATAACTCTAGCACCACAGTATGACAGGGCAGGCTGGTTCCTGCTGATCCACCTACCCTACATCAGCCGGCCATGGAACCATGTACCATTGCATCTGAGAGCCAGGCTGGTGATGCCCCCTCTGCTGGTTCTGCAACATGCTCAGGTGGAACCACTACAGGGGACAGGGCCCATCCTCTTGGGAGCTGTAGTGGAAGGGCAGTAATCACCCAAGATCAACCATCAGCCATGGTGCACAGGATTGTGCATAGGAGCTATGAACAATGCTTGCACTAGATTGAGGGCAGAGTCGACAACCTGGTGGGGTGAGGTGGCCCTGGTGCCCAGCCTCCCACACAGGCACCTTTGGGGCATGGAAGGAGCAGTGGTGACTGCCCATGGGTGAGGATGTCAGTCACATTGCTGCTGTCTGGGGGCACATGCATCTCTGATTCCACAACACCTCTCAAACCAAGGTGTTTACTCCCCTCAAGTGTCACACAAAACCCCTGCATGCTGTCTTGTCTGTCTGCAAATGCAGCCTCTCCTACCCAACTTACCTCCTCATACGTACCTACATCCTTTCCCCAACATTCCACATTCTCCTTAAAAAATGGGTGCCTGTCCCACAAAAAAGAAATCTCCTATTCATAGCTCTCCATTTTGCACATGTGTCCCCTGGACACAACTAAGTAGGTCCAATTGGTTTGACAACACATTTCTGTTGTTCTCACCCCTCCCTCTGGGGTTTGAGGGTTCAAATTCATGTTCAAAATCTGTACAAATACGCAGCTGTTGCTGTACAAGAAATGGAAGGCTATGGTCCTTTCCTACACCCTTCCTGCACATCCCTACCTGCCTTTCAGTATGTTTTCCCCCATTTCACCACTGTCCTATATCACCCCCCTTTTTTTCTTTTTAAATTTGTAGTGCAGGTTTGCGCAAAGCTAAGTGGTGCACCATGCAAACCTGCTTAAATGTGCTTTAATATTATGTGTTTCTCACAGTCTTAGGCACATCTGCCAAATAATCACTCCTGCAAAGTGTTGAACCTGGGCTCCTGTCAACTACAGCATAGTGCATTAGCCCACTAGGCCACTCAGCTCTTAATCAAAACAGGTGTTTCCAGCAAAATATATTGATTGCAACTGACAGACTGCATGTACATCTACTGGGAAAAATGTGAGTGTCCATGAGACTCTGATGCAAAAAGTACACTAGTACACAGTCAAATAAACAATAATGGATGTACACAAGGCCTGGAATAGCAGGTAAATGTATCCTGTTATCAAAAGCATCTTTAAACACAACTGCTAAGGCAGCAGTGGCAAAATACATGTGTACAACTGGGACCCTGCTGCAGAACAACTGCCTGTGACAGCCATGCACATAATGATGGATGTAGACATGTGTCACAGACTGTATGTATGCACATATATCCTGCGAATACACCTGCTGCAGCAGTGACTCAGTAGCTCAGCTTGTTAAATGCCTTGCGTGCAGTGCATTTTGCCACCTACAGTCCGGAGTTCATGTCCAGTGTGTTGCACTTCAATTACATTGTTGTGAACACAGCAAGTAATGACTGAGCCATGCAATTTTAACCCACACAGGTTGCTGCTACTGAATTAACTGCTACCCATGTTTTCAAGTCAAAGGCCTGTAGGTAGGGATACACTGCACATATTCGTATAGCTTAACTATATGTCGCCTACTACTCTGTGATTGGCACTGTTACATAACAGCTGTACCTTAAGCACATACCTCAACTGGACTGTAAAGGGTACCCTTACCCTGGCTCTGCTGTAATGACAGAGCTAACACTGCTCCCTCAGTGACACATACACTTTGCTGTCCTCCAAAATGTTTACATTCCCCCATGTGTCCTAGGCTTCAGCAGCAGCTGCATACCACACAACCCCCTAGAACAAGGGATCAAGGCAAAACCATACATAAAGGGTGGAAGGGGGTGAAGGTCCAGTGACAGGGACATGTTTCACAGTTTGCCCCTACAAAGATAGTGAGCTGATAGAATCACAGCTACTGCATCAGCATGCATATTCTGATGGGTATGACATCTGACACTCATATGTCTCTCTTTCTCTCTCCTTACTGACCACAACCCACAGTGTTTACCACTGAACTGCCAGATAATCACAATGTCATGGGACAATGGCAAACATATCATGCAAAACTGTGGACATACTTCATAAATCTCAGCAGTGGACAGTATTTATACCTTCCCTCTGTGATGCTGTAGTCTCCACACCTCACTAATGTCCATCTCAAAGACTAAGAAAGGGGCCAAGGCCTACATTAATTCCTTAAATAATGCATTGTGGTGCCTTATCAATGGCTAATGAAAGTGCAACCCAGCTGTTTTATATGCAATTAGCAAGTATGGGCCACATATTGGTGCACAGGCAATTAGCTGTTAATGAGCATTACCTATAAAAGGCAATCAACTGCTTATGGGGAACAGTTCTGTATGTTGCTTTATTCAGTTTTGTAAGCTGTTTGCAGAGGTTCTTGTCAAAATAGCATTACTTCACTCTAACATGTATGTAGTACATGTCCCCATATAATGGGATGCAGATGGGAGGATTGAGGTATGGAGAATAGGGATTACAACAGTAGGCCTGTAGTACATCTATGGTATTGACAGGTTGGTGATGCTCTGCTGCCCAACAGCTACAGGCAGGCCTCTTAACTGTACCTGCTTTGAATCAAATCACAGCTCTGCCCCTGTTACTCCCTCCTACAATGGTCAGCTGTTATAGGAAAGCTAGTGTATTATGAATTAGACATACTGGCAGTAAGTAAGGGTGTACACAGTTATAATATGAAATGATGTACTGTAATTCATCTCCTCTCGGTCCCTCAATATCACACAGAAATAGTTCTGACATTGTAAAGTTATCCCTGACTGTCCCTAATGTACTCTGGCTAGGTCAGTGCTTTGTTACAATCATACCTCATTGCATAAGGGCTATGGCTATCATACTTGTCAACCCCTTACAGCAGGAATTTAGGTCATAGCCATAATTAGTGGGGGGACATAGGCCAAAACTCAGCGACAGAGTATACATATTGGCTATATAAAGTAAGAGTATGTATAGACTAACAGGTATTACTGTAGCACAAGTGTTTTCTGAGGAGTCTGGCATGTGACAGTCAGATTCTCTATATTCTGACAACAATCATCAATGATCGGGCAACCATTTGTCAGACAGCCACATGTGTGTGCCAAAAAGACTACATCTATGAGGCACACGTTCACATTCCAGAAACATCTATGTAGTGTAGAGGTATGATGCCTACAGGGAAGATATATTACAGCAGGTATGCATTGCTGTCTGTCATTGTGGCACACTGGTGTTGCTGGATTGTACCTATATAGTTGTTGTAATAGCACACAGCTATTTGTCTGACAGTGGCTGTATGACATAGTAGTGGGAATTTGCCTGTAGGGAATATGCCACAGTAGACTTTAGTGATCGGCATAGAGACATACAGCAGACTCTTTCACAGCACACAGGGACATAACCAGTATTGCTACTATCTTGTTGATAGCCACACATGTAGTGTGTTGATAGACTGCGGAGTATGACATGTGAGGGACCAGTTGTAGTGCATCCAATTTTGGTTGTGCAGGGTCTGTATATCATGGACATCAATGTATCTGGTCCTTAATGTGTTCCCCTGTTGTTGTCTTGCAGGTATGATGTATTGACAGAGACATCCTCCATTTTCACCTGCAGAAAATAATGTTACAGTGGATGCCCTCAGACTCAAATCACATCCTGCTGTCAAGGGGTTGCCACAATCAAGAACAGTGGGCAGCATTGTGGACCAACCTTGTGAGGGCTGTTAATGATATTGGCCAATAGGACAGGACCTACTAGCAGGTTCGACACCGGGACACAGACATGGTAAATGCCGCATGTCAAAGTGCAGCTGCTGTTGCTAGGGATTGTGCTGCCACCAGTGGAGGGCCTGCAACACAACAACCACTCTCAGCCACAGAGGAATTCCTAGTGAATCAAGGATCAACCCACAATTCCCAGCCAACCATCACACCATACATCCTGGGGGAGGGTGCCACAGTGCCCACATCAGAGGAGCATCCTGGTAAGCTGACTCCGTTCACCAGTATAATTCATTTGCAGTCATTGTGGCAGGCTCTACAGACCAGTACATGGGTATCAGGTCTATCTGCATTGGAAGGGGGGGTTGGCTTTTCATCACACTTGTGCACACATACTCAGAATGGCAGCGATATAGCTAGTATCACATTAGCTACTGTACATGTGGATAAATGCACATATTACCTTGTAACACTGCAACATTTGGTGTTGCTGGATATACCTCTCCCTCACCTTTTCACAGATACTTCAGGTGTGGCCGAGTTCATGGTCTTGTACCTGGTAAGTGTCATATTGTTGTTTTGCCTAATCAGATGTACCCTATAAATGTTAACGGCTGCCATTTTGTCTTTTGCACAAGTGTTTTGCATAGCTAGAGTAGAATAATTGTATGTTCCATTTTTGAGCAGTTAACTACAGTGCATAGCCTAGAGAGTGACAGTTGATTATTTGTACAAAACGTGTTTGCACTTATAGTTATGAGAAACTACACAGTCTGCTATACATGAGGAAATTACTCCAAGATGCCCTATTCAGGCACAATAGGGATAAGGTATATACCTGAGGCAGTGGTACTACAACTGACATAGCATTGTCAAGATAGGTGTACTGGGTTTAATGTGTATTTCTGTCACATACACTGTCATATTGCATACCTCACAGGTGTATTGAACTGCCAACGTTACCTCGATGTAGCTGACGTGCATGTTATACAGGGCCTGGGTTGTCTGTGTATGTTGTTGTGGGTGTGTGTGTTGTGTACGGGATCAGAGATGAAAAGATGTGGGACATGTGATGCAGTTGTGGATCCTCATCTGTATGAGTCTGTGTAGATTACCATACTTAATAGTGCAGGTGGTAATGTACTGCTTTTGTCTTGCTTCTCACAGGTGAATGGGGGGGGTGCTGTCTGTCCTGCTTATAACCTGATGTCAGTGTCTCATCGGACTCTGATGATGATGGTGGCCATAGTGAGGCACAGATGGGGTTGTTGGTGGCTGAATCTGTCCCAGATGTTGACATCCTTCTTCTGCCCCCATTGTCTCCACACACAGTCAGTATACCCACAGACACACACAGTCACCAGAGGCCACAGATATTGGACAGTCAGAGGGTGGTGACATAGTACAAGACATTGTGAGAATTATGGCATCAGTGAGTGGAGACACTGGCCAGAGCCAGACAGTTGGCAAGGTCCCACACAGGCAGATTGACAGGGGTGCTCAAAGGATGACTGCTGCCCATCACTTCCTGTTGCAGGTGTCACATCACAAGTCACTCGCCACATGTTTTGGGCTGTCATGGAGGCACAGGCATGAGCTGAACACAACACCAAATGGATGCTTAGGGTTATGGATGCAGCACAACCTAACATTCGTGACTGCCTCCACCACATTGATGATGCCATGGAACATTTCACTGATGTAGTAGACAGATGGTGGGCTCAGACAGTGTCTGTCTTTGAGCACATTGTCTGTGCTAGAACATGTGGTTGGGGTTGGGTTTCAGACACATGGACGTAGGCCAGCAACACCATCTGGTGGTAGTCCATGTGGCCATGCACACTCACGTTCCTGTAGTGGCAGCAACACCAGTGCTACAGAAGGAGGTGTACTGTCCACACCATGACATGGCAGGCCACGGGCACATGGTCCTGGGCAGTCTCATGGGGGACACAGACCAAGCAGACAGCAGTCGCTGTCAGGTACTAGCACCGCATCTGACCTTGGGCATGGTAATGCCCGTGCTACTCATGGAGGAGCCAGTTCCCGTTCTTGTGACCAGAGATGGTGAACTGTCCACTCTACCATGTATGGTCCACAGCTCTCCAACATATGCATGTGTAAGGCTAGTGCTGAGCTTGACTATGTACACGCACACACTCCAACAGAATTGTCACATGCAGGTCAGCTATAGACACGCAGCACCACTCCATGACCCATATTAACAGCAACCCTTCCAGGCTCACACAAATGCTATCAACTCTTTGGTAGAGCCTAGGCCCTCAGCACCACCACACCACACCCTGTGCATGTGATGATACCTGTGCCACATTCGTGCCATCCATGCCATCAATGCAGTGACCTGCATATATGTGTCTGATGCACAAGGTGACCATATAACTTTACATGTGTTTCTGTAGTGCAGTAGTGTTATGCCATGGCTGTTGTGGGCCATGACAGGTACTATATGTTGACATGGTTCAGGAGTACACATCAAACGTTGTGTATCTTTATTGTCTGATGGTACACTGGTGGTAGTGTTACAGAATGGCAGGTTTGTCATGGAGCTGTACGTTTTTGTCACAGGTGTCAATGGGCACATGGTTGAAATACAGTGGCACAGGATTGCAGCACAGCAGAGATATGATGTCAACAAGATCTGCCAGTATATGTGCATGGCTCCCTAGGTGCATATGTGTAGAACATTGTTTCAGGGACAATGGGGACAGTCAGCATCAACATGCTTTCATACGCTGTGACACACTCTATTACCCTTGATACATGTCACCTGGATAGTCTGCATGTACAACTGTGGATGGTGGGAGACATCAATTATGCTTATTTAGAGGAGGGCAATTTAGGGCCAGCGTCTAGTCACAGGGCCATAAAATGTATAACCAATGCACTGGGGTAGGCCACATGAGAATATCTCTAGTGCTCTTAGGGACATATTTACACACACACACAGAGTTGGATGCTGTGAAATTAAAACTCCTTCCTATCTAGTATTACACACTACAGCTCACAGTACTTATCGCATGTGCCATGCTGTTTATCTGCTACTATATTGTTAGCCTGTGCATTTAAGGTGGTGACATCAGCAGGGCTTGTAATAGAGGCCACTGTTGAGGCCAGCAGCTAGTCAGTGGGTGTAAAATGCATAACCATAGCACAGATATAACCCATAGGGGCTTGTCTAAAGTGCTGCAAGGAGATATCTTCACACACGCACAGAGTTAGATGCTGTGAGATTAGAACTCCTATCTATCTTGTATTACACACTAGAGATCACAGTACTTATCATATACACCATGTTGTTTATCTGCTACTTCACTGTCAGCCAGTGCTCTTAAGGTGGATGACATCAGCAGGCCTTGTAGAGGAGGGAAGTTAGAGGCCAGTAGACAGTCACAGGGCCAAAAATACATACCATTGCATGGAGACAGCACATACGAGCATATCCATAGTGCTGTGAGGGGATATATTGATACACACAGACACACAGAGTTGAAGAATGTGAGATTAGCACTCCTAACTATCATGCATTGCACACTACAGCTCATAGTATTTATTGCATGCAACACACTGTTTACTTGCTATGACACTGTCAGCTAGTGCTCTTAAGGTGGATGACATCAGCAGGACTTGTAGAAGAGGGAAGTTAGAGGCCAGAAGCCAGTCACAGGGCCAAAAATGCATACCATTGCAAGGATGGAGCACATATGAGTGCATCTTAGTACTGTGAGGGGATATATTGATACACACACACACACACACACACACACACACACACACACACACACACACAGTTGGAGGATGTGAGATTAGAACTCTTACCTAACTAGTATTATACACTACAGCTCACAGTACCCATCTCATGCACCACAGATTATGTCTGTTGTGTATGTTGATGCAGGCACAGTACTTGTGCAGTACGCTAACTGGCCTTGTGTTAGACAGCATGTGTGGCCTGCAGAGTGAACCTGCTTGATGCTGTTATTGTATCTAGTGTCTCAGGAGTGGGCTACCTGTTAATACCCCTGTTATGTGTGTACAGTTTCCAGTATCACCATGTATGGCCGGTTGCAGTTTTGTAGGTGGACAATTGGCCAGTGACAATATGGCCTGCCCAAGTCCTATGTTGCAACCATTGTACATTACACCACCTGCTCAGCATTGTTTGTCTACAGGGTGACATTCCACAGGTACAGGATTCTGGGGTGAGTGGATTATGCCATTTTGCAGCCTTGGTCTTTTACTATCAGGCAACTGTTGTGATGTGTAGGTGCAGATAACCCCAGCATTCTGCATGTACGTGGGAACATTTGTACATCCCCTCACACATATACACATGTGTGTGTATATATATATATATATATATATATATATATATATATATCTATATATATATATGTATATGTATATATATACCTATATATATATATATATATATATATATATATATATATATATATATATATATATATATGGGTCCCCTTCAGATGGTCGAACTTTTAAAAGATCGACTTTCATATGGCCGAGACCATATGATCGAACTTTTAAAAGCTCAACCGATCTGAATGGAGATCTCCATACAGTGCGGAATGGGAAGATTTCCTGTTACTGCAATGTAGTGCAATCTCGGAGTTGGTATATTTAAGTAGCGGAGGGTGTGAGGGGTGCAGGGGGCTTGCCCCCCTGCTAAACAGAGTTATTTATTTATTTATTTTTTTTGGTGTGTTATGCTGTTTACTTTACATGGTCAATGTTTCAAATGTTCGATCATATGGACCCAGCCATATGAAAGTCGAACAGCTGAGTTGTCGATCATGTAAAGTAGACCCATATATATATACATATATATATCTAATATATATATGTATATATATATATATATATATATATATATATATATATATATATATATATATATATATATATATATATATATATATATATATATATATATATATATATATATATGTATTATATATATATATATATATATATATATATATATATATATATATATATATATATATATACATATATATATATATATATGTGTGTGTGTGTTTGTGTGCATGTTCTACATACTCATGGTTAGGTTAATCATGTGTGAGGAGATAGAGAGAGACAGATATGTATACATAACTGTTTATATGCACGGACATATTTCCACATAGCAGTTCTTTACGCAGATGAGACAACAGATATAGGCTCAAGTAAGCCAAGTGTAGGAGCATGCCTAGTGTGACTGTCAATAATTGCAAGGTAACTCCAGGCCAGACCTACCTGTACTCCAGTCTGAGATTTTGTGTGCTGCAGCCAAATGGCTGCTGGACCTGTTTCCACAGTCCAGCACCTCCCTGATAGTTTGTCCAACGCATTCCCCGGCTGTTTGCTGAACCCAATATATGACCCCTGCTTATCAACTATACAGACTGTAATAGAATGTGTGGAGTATTGCATCATATTTTTGGTACATTTTACATAGCATTGTGATTGTCTGGTACATTAGGGGCAAAACATTATAAATTGATGTTAAATGATAATAAGAGACATTTGAGTTGCTGACTCCATACACATCAGGGGATTCATGCTAATGCAAGACTTGGTATTCTATTAAATTTCCACATTTGTCCGTCCAATAGTTAATCCTTCTTCTTGCATTTGTGGCTTTGTCCCACTATTTTTCATGGCTTTGTCCATATTCCCTGCCCTAAGAGGTTGATAGGCATGATGTGACTGGGATACGTGATGTAACACCATACACAGGGTGACAGTCTTCATACCTCTCACTGTACATGATTTTGCAGAATGTCCAGCATTCCACCCCATATGTCTGCTCTGTTTCTCATATAGTTGTTTTTTTCCAGTCATATACTATAAAATGCAGTCCACTGAATTGTTGTAAGTACTGACACAGTTAAGTGATGGCCTTTACATACTGCGGCTAATCTGATCTGTTGCAACCTGCTGTTATGCTAGCCACCTTCTGGGTTCCTCATAGCATGTATAATGTCTGTAGGTTTGGACCTCAGTCCTCCTATTTTCTCTGGTCTTGTCCAGCTTCTTTGCAGTAACAGATTATGGTGTTATGACAGTCTGCAGGACTCCTACTATATGAGTAACTCACATGCAAAAGTTGTAGGTGCGGCCAGCTTTGAACCATCAACACCGTCAACCATGCTAATGTCCTTAGCCCAGTAAGCCAAACCAGCCTCCAAAAAGTGAGGTTTAATTCCTCACACTATCAACAGCATACAGGCATACACTTTGATCACTGCTGTGACCCCTGCGTTTTGTGGAAAATACAACATGTGGCCAGGTTCTTTGTGACAGCCCTGAAATTGTGTGGTCTGCTGATATATCCTTGCAAACATACTGTTAGTGCAGTTGTATGGGAACACTAATGTGTTTGGGGTAGGGGACTCTGGCATTGACAGTCATGCATCTGTCCTATGATCCCACAGTTTTGGCATTTCCCTTGCTTAATGCAGTGGGGTTTACAGCCATGTGGCCTAATGCATTTTATGGGGCCCCCAGTATTGGACAGAGTACCTGTTGTCCCAAGTAGCTGTTAGTTCTCTACAAGTAGCCCAGTAGCCCACTCTATTCCCTTACAAAGTCAAAGATAGGGCAAAAACACTAAAGGTTCAGATAAGCAGACTAACAATTAAGTAAAAATGATGAACGTCTGAACCATCAGACTAAGAACAAATACTGTAATAAAACTTAATAAAACAACAAAACAAATAATAAGTAAGCACTTTCGGGATGTAATCCCTTCATCAGACATCATTATAAAGTGTTCAAAGATATTTAAATAGTGAACAACCAATCACAGCTCAGTAATATGGTCTATGCCCTTTCAACACAGGTTTTATAGGTAACATTCCATTCAAAAAAAAAAAAAAAAAACACTAGATAAAAAATACAGTGTGAAACTAGAGACAAATCACTGATTGCCACACAAAGTAATTAGTTAAGCCCTTTCATTCGGTTTATTCCAACAAACTTTTTCAGAACTAAATGTCAATCTCAAAACCATCATTTAAATACTTGCATCAATTAACAGTATCCAATGAGATAATTAAATCATTAAACAAATAAGTCCCAATATTTAAAGGAACCACTTGCATTCAAATAAACTTAATTAAAAAAATACAAATACAAAAATATACACACAAACTTGTATAAAACATGTATAAACTAATAATGATACCTGTTATTTAAAAGACATTTAATATTTAAGGTACCATTTAAACCAGGTGCTCTTTTAGCACTTAAAAACACTTGCCATCTTAGCTCCTTAATTTCCAAAGTATTATTAAACTCCGAAACATAAGGTGCCAAATTGATGTAATCTAACATAAAAAATAAAAATTTCTTAAAGTTAGTGCATTCCAAAGAATGCTTGGCCAAAGCGTTATTAATATCTTTGTTTTTAATTGCCAGGCAATGCTCGTATATCCTCTTCTGTAATGCCCTGATGGTTCTACCAACAAAAAATTATGACAGGTAGTGCAAGAAGCTAAATAAACTATGCCACTACTTTAACAATTAAATCTGCCCTTACTGGTCACCATGTTTTGAATATGGGCGAAAAATATTTTTTTGGAAGAGTCTATATATCTGCACTGCCTACGGTTGCAGCATGGATAAGTCCCTACTGGGCCACTAAATGTATAGGGAGACGTATACTCCTCTATTAACAAAATGTTTTTCACACTAGCTACTTTCTTGTAAATGAAAGTGGGGTGATCACCCAGTAACCTAGTAAAATCTCTATTACCCAAAATCCCCTTCCAATTGTCTGACAATACTTGTTTGATGTCAAAAGAGTCTATACAAATTGGAACAGGGAAGGCACAGTCCATTTTGTGGTCATTAGTATCAATGGTTTTAGAAATAAACCCACTGGTTAAGATTGGTGGGAACTTATCTCTTCTGGATAAATTGATCTCTTCCTTAATAGTTTTTAACTTCTCATACGGGTAACCTCTCTGAACAAACAGAAAGGAATATGTCTGAAATAAAGGTGTCAAAATCTGAAATGAGTCTGCTGAGATGAATGATTTGTCCACGTACCAGATTGAATTTCATAAAAGTCGGATGTTCACTCTGAAAATGAAGGAAGTTATTGGTGTAAGTATTCTTCCTATGCACCGTACTGATGAATCTCTTCTCTTCTCTTCTGTCTTCATGACAATATTCAGATCCAAAAAGTGAACAGCATTACCCAATGTGAATTCCAAACCATATGCATGACTGTTGATGTCATCCAAGAAAGTGTATAACTCATCAGCAGTCCCAGTCCAGATAAAAAACAAATCATCTGCATTTCTTCTGTACATAGAGACATGTTTAATCCCATCAAATTTAGTCAAATGGGACAATTTCCACCAACTTAAAACCAAATTAGCAAAGGCCGGCACTACCTTTGCCCCCATGGTAATCCCACAAGTTTGGCAGTATATTTTCCCATCAAACATAAAAAAAAAATTTCAATACCAATTCCAACATAACACAAATGGACTGAACCATGACCTCTCCAAATGTAGTGTGTCTATTCAAAAAATTCCTAAAACATTCTATCCTTAAAGTCTGTTTTAAAGATGTATATAAAGAAACTATGTCAACAGTAACTAGAAATGTCTCTGTTCCTTTAAAAACATAATTCTTTAACAAATCCAGGAATTTCCATGAACCTTTCAAAAAGTACAATGTCTTAAACACTAATGGATTTAATAAGTAATCCAAATAATGAGAGATAGTGACTGTTTTTACTTTTTTAGCAGAAACTATAGGTCTAAAGGGAGGGTTGGTTAAATTTTTGTGGATCTTGGGTATTCCAAACAAGATCCCTAACTTTGGTTCTTCCATGAATAAAAATTCATAAGTAGCCAGATTGATATAATTTCTGTTAAGCAAATCTATCAGTTGACTGTCAATGTTGGAAAATTTTTCCTAACCATATCTTTACTAACCAACTGGCAGCTGTTTCTATCTTCCAATAATATTTTCAAGGAAGTCTGATAATCTGACAAATTCATAATAACCAACCCATTCCCTTTATCAGCTTTCATAAATATATATTGTTAATGGTACCTGAGTTTTTTCAATAATTCCAGTTCTCTTTGGTCATAATAGACTTTTTTATTATTTTTGTAACACTTAGCCTTTTTTCCTTTGCTACAAATAAGTCTGAATTCAGTCTCACAAAATTCATTAAAGACATTTAAAGCAGATGCCAGTTTAGCATTAATATTGCTAGTTTTTTACAGCTAAAATTGGGACTAACATCTATCCCATCAAAGGCATATCATAAATTCAGTTTTCTGACATATAATTTAAAGTCCAAAATTGTATCTACAAGTGGGACCTTAACAGGTGGGGACAAAAGAAAAGCTTTTTTCCAATACCTGCTGTTGTGTATCACTAAGTGTTAAATCATTTAAATTGTAGATTTTACAAATGGGGGCTACCTCTTGCAGTATTTCCCCTTCTTTTTGTTCCCTATGTTGCCCTTTCTTTTGATTGTTCAGTGATTGTTGTCCCCCTCTTGTGACTTCTGATGAAAAGAATTACTAACATTTTTAAAACTACTACCACTAGTGCCTTCACCTGGATCTATAGTAACACAACCATTGTCTACATTTTGAACATTTTCTGTTTTAACCCCGTTATTATTAGTGAACAGAACCAATTTGTCCGTAGACTGATTGTTATTAATTGTTACATCAGTAGCTACTGACATTTTAGAGTTCAATATATAAGCAGGGTTGTTAGCATAAGACAAAAATC
This sequence comes from Protopterus annectens, assembly GCF_019279795.1. Classification (NCBI taxonomy): domain Eukaryota; kingdom Metazoa; phylum Chordata; order Ceratodontiformes; family Protopteridae; genus Protopterus; species Protopterus annectens. The sequence goes on along the minus strand of NC_056735.1, from coordinate 310,521,629 downwards.
ATGTGCCAACTTGTTTCTTTTCTTATAAATCAAACTGGCAATCTGTCTTTGTAGTTTAGCTTCAGTATCATCATACAATGTTCTAAAACTTCCAAAATTGACATAATTTAAAATAACACTGTTAAGTTCACATATCTCATGCTTCAACAAGTTAATGTTAGCTAAATTGTGTTTAACTAAAATTCTCAGAGCTTCAACACCAGTGTTATTATATAAATTAACTAGCTCTGTAAAAATACTATCAGATTGTCCGAACCCATTTGGAAATCGGTAACATCTCAAACCAAAAGGAACTTGTCTTCATTCTATACAGGTTTGCAAACAGAAATTGTCATATTCCAAAGAACGTAACAAACAATTTTTTCTCTAACGAAAAAATATTAGACTTACAATTTGGCGTCTTAGACGCAAGCCCCACATTATAATTAGGAACAGGCAAGTTATTACTAACACTCTCAAAAGAAGCAAAATGATTCAATAAGTCCTCATTAATAAAATTTCCACAGTAGTTCATTTCAGCTCCTGCTATAACCATAGAATAACTACCAGTGGAAGACTTCCTGTCATGTAAAAGAGGCACCACTCCAACACCAGGAAGGACAGCAGCATTGGCTAAGGCAGCAATTTTGACTAAATATTGACTGAATAGCTGCAGTCAAATTGTTAGCAACACAGCCTAAATCTTCCAGTACACTGTGAATGCTGACATTGAGATTGTCATCAGAGTCACAAATAGGTGAACCCACTGAGTTAGACTGCATATTAAGTCCACAATTCCCAGTAGTGGCAGGCATACGAACATCCCACAGGTGGCATACCACAACTAAATAATGAAAACTCCACGAAATCCACACAAAAAAAAAAACACTAGATAAAAATTCAAATGTGAAACTAGAGACAAAACAGTGACTGACACACAAAGTAATTAGTTAAGTGCTTCCATTCGGTTTATTCCAACGAACTTCTTCAGAACCAAATGACAATCTCAAAACCATCATTTAAATACCTGCATCAATTAACAGTGTCCAATGAGATCAATTAAACCATTAAACAAATAACTCCCAATATAACATTCCATTCAGGCCTGGGCTTCTATCTGCCCTAAGCTCTATTATCCACTTTGTTTCACATAATTCTGTTCTATTTACTAAATCCCCACCCTTGTATTCATTTTCACAACTTGTAGGGCTAAAAAAGTAAAAGTATGGCTCACATTATTTTTGATATGCTGATATAATGCATTATGGATGTTCTGTGTCCATATGTTAGATAAATGTTGCAAAATTCTTTCTTTAAAGCGACAATTTGTTTTCCCTACGTAAAATTAATTTCAGTCTTTACACTTCGCAAGATATACAACATTCTTAGTTTGACAATCTGCATAGAATCTCATTTTATAACATTTACTTATCACTGGATGTACACACATGTTACCATTCATTAACATCGAACAAGACATACAATGTCTGCATGGAAAGGTACCTTTTCGGACCATATTACCATTGCTATTTTACTAATGCCCCTTTCTATACATAATAAGTCCTTTAAGTTCTTATTATGTTTAAATGAAAAAGAAGGCTCATCCTGTAACACATTCATAAGCTTATCATCATTAATAAAATCCTCCAATTTTTCCATATAATATCACATATCCCCCTATGTCACTACTGTATTTTAAAATTACCTGTTGTTTGTTCCTAGTCCTGCTGGAACCATCAAATGCCCTTATTGTCTTTGTTTTTGAATACCATGGGGTAACATCTTAGCTCTATCCTTCTCACTGGTATCAATTACATTTACCACCTTAGTTTCATCGTAACTCCTAGATCGAAAACATGCAGCAAAATAATCAATTTCTTGTTCAAATAACTTGTCCTCTGTACATAATCTAAATATCCTATATGTCTGTCATTTGATAGTATTATCAAAAACATGCCTTGGGTACATACTATCATAAGATAAAAGGCTGTTTTTCCAACAAGTTTTTCTAAATACAGATGTCTGTATAATACCAGCCTCATTCTTATTTAACTGAACATCTAGAAAATGTATTTCAGACAACGAGAAGTGTGTACTCAATCTCAAAAATTCCATTGTAGACTCTAAATAACCTACAAACTTATATAATTCAGTCTGTGTACCTTTCCAAAGAATAAACACATCATCAACAGAACAGGCGTAATACACTAGATGACCCCATCAATCATCTGATGTACTAAAAATCATGGCTTCTTCTAAATAGGCTAGTATCATATTTGCATAGGAGTTCACACATGGGGTACCCATGGTGACTCCTTTGACTTGCCTGTAACAATTGCCATTGTACATAAAAATATTGTTATCAATATCATTTCTATCATCTTGATAATCATATTTATCAATTACCCCTCATAAGAACTATTATGTCTCAAAAAATGTTCAACTGCGGCAAGGCCATAATCATTGGGTATAGCCGTGAGCAAATTAAAGATGTCCAAAGTTACTAACAAAAAATATTTTTCATTCACTGTCATTGAATATTCATATAAGCTAGTTAAAAATGTGCTGTATGCATTAAAATCCTTGGTATACAAGTCAGAATTGGTTTTAACTTAAATTCATCCCAAATTGAGGCATTTTCTGTGGCCCACCCCCTGCGCGATACTATGGGTCTAAGGGGAGGGATCATTAAATTTTTATGTATATTAGGTAAGGCTTTGAATAAAGGAATGGTTGGAAATTCAACCCATATAAAGTTAAAGGCTTCCTCATTCAATAATCCACTGTGTTTTAACTCTATTAAATAGCGCTTTAGTTTACTTACTATGATCCTTGTGTCCAACACAGAAAGGGGAAAATAAGTTAAACTATCATTCAACAACCCCATAACCTTCTAATGATAAAATAAAAAATCCATTACTACCACTGCCCCATCCTTATTGGCGGGTTTCATCACTATATCCTTATTTTCCATCAATGATGTTAATGCACTTTTTTCTTCCATAGTGAGTTTATGATATTTACTACGTTGTTTGTTATTAATATATGTAGCTATTTCAGTTTCACAATCCCTTAAAAATGTCTCTGTTGTTGGGTTCAAAGCAGGTACAAACAAGTTGTTTTTTTTTTTAACTCACCTTGTACATATTTGTTATTATCACCATATAACAAACTTGACTGCAGACTCCTCCCAAAACGTCTTAAATCCAACAGAAAATCACTTAAATTGGAGGCCTTACTCAGTACAAAAGTCATACCTTTGTTTAGAATGCGTAACTGTACTTCCCGATAAAACAACACTAGAAATGCTTGTAATGATGTCTGCTGAAGGGATTACATCCCCAAAACGCTTACTTATTATTTACTTTGTTGTTTTATTAAGTTTTATTAACGTATTTGTTCTTAGCCTGATGGTTCAGACTTTCATCATTTTCACTGTATTCCCTTGCCTACATGCAGCAGGTGAATCCATATGCTACCATAGTCTAGTACACCGTACATTTGTTGTATAGGACAATGACTTTCATTGTGAACACAGCAGTTGAGAGACCTGTGTTTCAGGGCTGACTGTCTGATACATGCAGTACACAGCCAATACATGGTTAGGTACAGGTTGTGTGGTCTGGCTGGCATCCTTTTTACTATGTATGTGAGTTGGAGTGAGGTGTCAGTCCCTAGAGCCCTAGGTTCTTAGTGGATGTGCTATGCATTGTCTCTTGGACAAGGACTGGGCATACTGGGCACACCTAGATCTGTCTACAGTGACAGCCTCAGGGGGGTTCCTCCTCCGAGTCCCCCTGTGGGTGTGGCTGTGGGGACCTAGGCACTGGTAGGGAGCTGTGTATCCCTTCCCTCTGATGATCCTGCTGCAGCTGTTTCCACAGGATCATATTGTGTAGAATGGCACATACTGTGAACATCTGTGCACAAGTGGGTGGAGAGTACTGCAGGGCTCCACCAGATATATCTAGGTACCGGAACTGTGACTTGAGCAGCCCAAACACATGCTCTATGATGTTCCTAGTTTGTGCATGTTCCTCATTATGACATTCTTTGGTGTGTGTGTGTGTGTGTGTGTGTGTGTGTGTGTGTGTGTGTGTGTGTGTGTATTTCTGATGGGTGTCATCATCCACGGTCCCAGTGTGTAGCCAGCATTTCCCAGTAGATGGCCATATGGGATGTCCCCCTGGCAAACATCTGGTACAGCTGTGATGCATGCCAGATATGGGAGTCATGATAACTGCCAGGGCTGCCAGCACCCACATTCATGATAATGCCCTGGGCATTGCACATGACCTGGCAGTTGATGGAGTGATACCCCTTGCAGTTGACATGGACTCTACCCTCCTCACCAGCCGGTGCTTTGATATGTACATAAGTGCAGTCTATGGCACCCAGTTCTTCAGTCTAGTGTGCTACACAGTAGAAGAGTCGCATACTGCTAGCCCTCTCCTCAGGGGTGGGGGGTAAATAAATGTGCTCAATGGCATGTGTTTGCATGGCATCCAAGAACTGGTGGAGTACCCTGGATGCTAATGCCTGTGAGACCCCCATCATGTCCCCATTTGGTCTTTGGAAAGTATCTGTAGCTAGCTAGTATCCTAAGGGCTACACATACCTTTGTTTCCACTGGGATGGGCTTCCCTCTGTTAGCTCGGGTCTGATTTGAGGGCAGCAGAACTCAGTAAGTTATTGTAGTATGTCCCTGTCCACCCTGTAGCACTCTACAATTTCCAGCTCATGTAGCTCCTGGATGGTTACCCTGGGTCTGAACACTCTTCTCCTTCTCAGTCTAGACCTACTGTCAGCATCAGCACCAGCACTGACCTCAGCCTCTAGCACATACAGAGGTAGCAGAGCAGCAGCAGCCCCTAGCATTGCTTTAGTTAAAAATCTCATTTGTACTCCACTGGTGCAGAGTATGGGGGTTAAATCAGATTGTAGGGTGTATGCAACTTTTCTAGTGCTCTGCTGTAGGTACAGCCTGTGTAATTGGCTGCCTATGATACATTCCACTTGCCAAGTACATCGTTATCAGTGTTTTAATGGCCCATTTTAAGTGGTACAGGGGGTCATCAGTAATTTATATATGATTGGCTTACCCAGGCAATTTTTTTTAAATACCTTCCCTGCTAAGCACTGTGACTCGGCACACAAACTCACCCTGCAGATATAAACAATGCTCAGCACTCAATGGACACACCTCCATAGATGGGAATGCTCAGGCGCAAACGCACTCAAACTAGCTAAAACAGCTTAGCAGGCTCTGGACACCCCCCCCGCTCAGCTCAGTGGAATGCAAACAGGTGTTGCTGAGCTCCAATGTACTTAAAGAAATACAGACTCACCCCCTTTTGATGTCAGCTACTTCTTCTGTGGACACCAACACGGTTCTGGGGCTACATGGATATGATCTGCGGGCACGGATACCCATTTTTGCTATTCAGTAACCCCAGCTCATTTGCATAGAGATCTGTACACACATCCAGGAAACCACACTATTCCAGGCCATGCCTCCTTAGCAAGCACAGAAATCTACCACTGTACATACTCCATGCAAGGTCCTATAATGCATTATTGCCACATATTTTATTTTTTCGTTTTTACACTTTTAAATATTTTTGTTTTGTATAACGGCATGTTGGCACACTGCTGTTTGCTACATAAACATAATATGAGTATTAAAAAAAAATATTTTACATTATTTTCCATTACGTTTTGGACACACAGGGTATAGTTTTGCACAGATCTGCTATTCTATTTCTATCCTTCTAACTGGGCTTTTAAAGCCCCTGTTCACTTTTTTATCTCATGTACACTGATTTTTTCCATGTACACTTCGGACACCAACATGAGGTCTGCACTAATGGCTATCTGCTTTCTGGATATCTCTAACACCCTCATTTGCATGCACTTCACCTGCTTATGAGGTGATTTGCATGCCATGGACACTTCCGTGTTTGCACACTCATGCATGCCCCTCAGCTCCATTTACTAGATTGCCTGGCTGCTTACTTCCATGTAAGCTTCGTGCCACTATGCCTACATGGAAAATTAATGCATGCAGGTTTTATTGAATTTCCCCCATGTGCACATCATTCTAATAAAAGGAGAGAATTAGATACCAGTGCACTTTATAAACATACTTCTAATGCTGGTATTGATCATACTTTCAAATTTAGAGTTATTCATAACCTTTTTAAGACAAAACATGGGGGTTATCTTATTTTGACTACGTAACTGGCTGAATATCAATTGATAAATTATTCTGGGGAGATGTTTTGCCAGGTTTGAAGGCAATTAATAGCACTAAACCCATTTTAAAGTTGAAATGCATGATTATTTATTGGCATTTTACTGTATAATGAGTTAAATACAATGATGTGGTGTTTAAGTGGTTTTAAATGCATTGAGAAAGAATTTTATTTGAAATCTCTGTATTAACAGTTTTTATATGTTTTAATAAACATTTCTTGTGGTCAAAGTTCATAGTATTTGTCATTTTTGGTTGGATTCTTTCTGAATGTGCTTCATTTCTCTGTGTTGCTGCATTTTTACTTTCTTGTTTTCCATATAAAGTGCAATTTACATGGATTAGTATTATTTGTCTTAATTCCAACAATGTTTTTGTTAGTATTAATTAGGTCCTGTATTGTTTTCATACAGGTTTGTCAATAATATTTTAATGTTCTGTATAGCCTGTATAGCATAACTTTCATCTAAAAATTAATTAATCTAGCAGGTCTTTAGCCTCTTCTAAAAATCATTCCATTGACTGCAATTCTCTTTGCCCACAGAAATATGCCATATGGTAATGAAATTATCATGAAAACTGGATCACAACTTGAAACAGAAGAGAAATATATAGACACCTGTTTTGTATGATTGAGAAGGAGTACCAGTCAATGTCATATTCAAAAAAATGTGATGAATATGTGAATTTCATACCAAAATGATTGCTGTTTATATTTTCAAAAAATGTATAAAGTGACTATCTCCTTTTTACATTAGTAATAAATCCTTTGTATAACCAAGATATAGTGCCATATTATCAAATAGTTGGTGCTGCATATATACTGAGTTTAATATGAGCACTCAGTGAGATTTTCATAGGAGGGGTAAAACTAGACCCCTTAGCAGCTGTATACACATACACACACACACACACACACACACACACACACATATATATATATATATATATATATATATATATATATATATATATATATATATATATATATAATCGACTTTTGAAAAGCCGACCATGGGGAACTGCTATCACTGCACAGTGCAGAATGGGAAAATTTCCCACTTCCGCACTATAGTGCGATCTTTCAGTTGGTATATTAAAGTTATGAGGGAGTGTGGGGGCGGAGCCCCCCACAGGGGTACAGGGGGGTGGACCCCCCCGGTAACAGTTTAAGGTAATAATATATATATATATATATATATATATAAAATTAAGATGAAACTGGGCTAATTCACTAATGTATGAAGGAGGACATTTTCAGTCAGAAAATAGTCCAAGGCTTCTAGGCTAGCTCTGTGTTCTTGATACTGGTGTATAAGGAATTTATGTCAATTATAACACAGAAGTAATCATTAGACCATGAGAAACTGTATAGCTTTCAAAATACATGTATTACATTATTGGCATAAGTCATAATTTCACTACATCTTTCTTTAAATAATGGTTAACAATAACACCAGTCTCTTCTAGATAGCCTCGTCATCCAGTGAAATAAATCTGCTTGGGGGAATTATATAATCCCTTATGAGAATTTGGCAGGTAATTGAAAGTAAGAAGCTCACTTTCTGGTGTTTTTGCATCTTATATCTATGTTTGTTAGTAAAATGTAAATGAAGCCCTTTGTCAAGCAACATGTGGACTTTATACTTAGTTTTTAAAATATTCTTCTTTATTAATAAGTTCATAATTACCAATTTCTGAAAGCTATGTCATACATATTGACTCACATTCTAGCCAACTATGCTACTATGATTCCTTTTTTTTTGTCTGATGGTTTAATTAGTATGCTATTATTTTCACTTAATTTCTTTAAGGCCATACAATCATGTTAGTCAATTAATAGTTGACCCTTTCTATTTAAACAATTTATTTAAATACTTTTGCACTGCTCAAATTCAACAGTTTTATGAAATTATTTAAGGTTTGTTGTTACGTTTGGACATGAACGTAGCCTTAACTGTAAAGAAGAATGCATAGAAACATATCCATTATATCTAATATCATCCTGATGAGTTTCAAGAAAAGATTTTTCAATTTATTAGTCTACTAAATCCTCACTACTGCAGTTGTCTGAAAAAAGCAAAATTAGATTGCAAATAAAATTTAAAAAAAAATATGTGTGCAATTTTTACCATTCCAAATTTGCTTGCCAGTGGCAAAACAGCTATCTGTAACTCAATTAATTATGTCCAGAAACATTGATAATTTTAAGTTTATCATTCTGTGGATCAGAACACGTATTTACCATTTGTAAAGACATGCAGACATCTAATGGGTAACATAATATATATATTTTATGGAGTCGGTTTATGCTATACAGGACTCCAGAAAAGCTTATTGGCACATTTGTGCAAAATTCAGATAAGAACTAATTTATACCATAACTTGCTTTGCTAGAATCAAGCCAAATTATACTAGCTCAGATAAATATATTTAGTGATGGAACATAGATATGGTCCAATAAAATGCTTCACATTATTACAAAATTCTAGTTCTTGGTGCTTTAGGATCAACAATGTTATTCCTAATAGATTTAAATTTTCCTCAAATGGATGTGCCAATGTGACTCTGGATAAAATTTCTAATATGTAAAGTTTGAAAAAAGTGTAGCTGGCTCCAGGATAGCTTATGTGCTAAAATACCCAATGAAGGCAGAGGCACTTGCAGTAGTTCTAACTAAATGTGATGTAATGGGGTTGTTCAGAGTGTCCTGTGAGTAGAAATACAACATTTTATACAGTGGGTTAACCATTTGGAGGCAGCATGTTAGGAGACCGGACTGCCTCTTTTTCCAGTAGTAAAATATATAAATGGTTGATCAGTTTTTCTAACGTCCTTCATTATATTTGGGGATATTTCAATTGCCTATGAACACCAAAGGAATGTAGAATCCTTACTCTTTTATTTTGAGGATTAGAGAAAACACTGCCAAATTGCTAAATTGGATCAAGGGTAGCTCTGTAATCACATTTTCACTAAAGGACTGGTTGGTATGTAAGGTGACTCATCACATGATACTAAGAAAAGGTCTTTGCACATGAGAATATGGAAACCCGATATCCTCTGAAATGAGATGTTGGCTACTATGTAAATAGCTGCCCATAGCAGGAACATGAGAGGTGCATTGGCTACCTCATTTAGTTTTTCTAACATATAATTTGAGTCCAGTGGTGGTGTCACTGTTATTGGTGTGAACAGCCCCTTTGAGAATCTGTTTTACTGGTAATAAGGATACTAAAGGATATAAAGTGATGGAAGCCCTTGGGTACACAGACTGAAATAGTCAACAATATTTCTTTACTGAGGTATAGGCTATTCTTGCTGTAAAAGTTCCGATAACTATTACGGAATCAAAGACACTCCTTTTAAATTTTGATACTGACTACATTGACACCAGATGGAAATTTTTGCATGACTTCCTAATACTACATTTCCAAGCTTACCTCATAGTCTTTAGCATGTCTTCTGAAAAATGAATGTCAAAGTGTAGCATGGTTAAATCATCCATGCTTTTAGCCTGTGACTGTGCAGAGTTTTGCACTGTGTTAAGAGATGAACATGTTGGGGCATAGTTACCTTTCTTAGGTTCATAGGTTCATAGGTTCGTACTAGGCTATCTGCCCTAGGGCATTTATAAGCCTAGCCAGAGTGTATGTGGCTTACACCACCCCTTAGGATGAGAATACTACGCCCTTTTAGGGTTTAGTTTACTATGCCTCTGTCTAGTAGTGACAAAGAGATGACCCCCGGGGTAAACCTACGATCTCCCATCCACTCGTCGAGATTTCTCTTGAATAGAGTCAGTGAGGGGCTCTGCCTAACATGGACTGGGATTCTGTTCCAGAGTGTAGGGAGCCTCTGGGTTATGAATCTGTCCCTCCAGCACGTTCTATTTATTTCCGTGTTGAGGTTTAAGTCACTTGTTCTCGTGGCTCTGATGGATTTGGATTTTCTGAGGTGGAGCATGTCCATTAATTCAGGATTGGACATGGCCTTGTACGTCAGGCACAGATCACCTCTGAGTAGGCGATATGCGACTGAATAGAGCTGGAGTTTTTTCAGTCGGGCAGCATATGACATATGTTTAAGACCCTTTATCCTCTTGGTGAGGAACTTTTGGGGTCTTTCCAACTGCTGCAGGTGTCGGGTGAGATACATCCCAAATGGGGCATTGTACTCAATCATTGGCCTGATAAGAGAAGAGTACAGGGGCACAATGACCTCTCTTGATCTAGATGTGAAACCCTTCATGATAAGGTGGGCAATATAGAAGGTCTTCCTAACCACTTTGGCAATGTGAGTGTCAAATGAGAGGTTACTGTCAACCTGGGTCCCTAGGTCCCTGATTACCTCTTCCGTACTTAATGGATTACCGCCTATGTGGTAATTTGTCGGTAACTTGTTTTTCCCAAAGGGTATGACTATACATTTTTTGGTGTTTAGCTTAAGGCCATGGCTCTGGCACCAATTATCCATTTCTATGAGGCCTCTCTGAAGGATGTTTGTGTCCGCTGGAGTATCAATTATGGCGCCCAGTTTGCAGTCATCTGCGAACTTTGTCAGCCAAAATCCTCCTATGTTTGCCTGTACCTCGGAAAAATAAATGCCGAACAAGAGGGGTCTCAGGACTGAGCCCTGTGGGACACCGCTTGTGACTGGCTTAGAGTCTGACATAGCTCCAGCAACTCTGACCCTGTGGGTTCTGTCCTTGAGCCAGTTTGCAACCCATCTTGTGACATATGGGTTTACATTTAAGCTGGTGAGTTTGTCTATGATGCCCGAGTGGGGTATTGTGTCAAAGGCTTTTGCAAGGTCAAGGTAGGCTGTGTGAACTGCCTTACCCTCATCAATGGCTTTAGTGACTGTTTCAAAAAAGTCGACCAAGTTCAGAAGGCAGGATCTGCCCTTGACAAAGCCAAATTGGGTAGGATCCAATGTCTGTAGGTCCCCAATGTCTTTGTTTATGAGTTCCATAATGATCTTCTCCATAGCTTTGCAGACCAGGCTTGTCAGGCTTATGGGGCGGTAATTTCCAGGGTCCGTAGAAGCACCGCCTTTGTGAAGTGGGACCACTGTTGCCTTACGCCACTCTTTGGATACGAATCCTGTGGTAAGGTTAAGATTAAACAGCAGCCTTATGTGTGGGTTTAGTTCCTCTTGGAGTTCATGTAGCACACAGCCCGGGACACCATCCGGTCCCATTGATGCTGTGTTTTTAGCTTTAGAGAGGGCGGCTCTCACCTGGGCATCTGAGATGTTAGGGAGGCTACACTCTGCTGGGATAGATATTTCTCCTTTTGGGGGGGAGGGGGAGGAGAAATTTGCACTGAACCTGTCTGCCAGAATGTTGGCAATGTCAGTGGGTTCAGTGTATTTTGTGTCATTTTGGACTAACTCTGAGCATATCTGGGAGTTTCCACCCAGGTTTCTAACATAGCTAAAGAAGGCCTTGTGATTGTCTTTTGTGTCATTTGCGATTTTTCTCTCAAAGTTGGCCTTGGATGATTTTATGAGTGATCGTAGTTTTTGCTAGTACTGATCAGAGATGCCTTTCCTTTTAGGGATTTTGCTCTGTCATGTAGTAGCTTCCTCCTTCTGTTGTAAAGTTTGTTTATGGCTGGGGTCCACCAGACCGGTCGCCTGCCTTTGGGGGAATGGGTCTTGGTTTTATTTGGGATTGCATGATCCATGCATTCTTGAAGGTGCCCATAGAAGGCATTTGCAAGGGATTCAGCAGTGTGGTTTGTGGTTTCCACTGGCCCAGGGGCCTTGAAAGATACCACTTCAGTCTTAAGAAGTGTGAAGTTTGCTTTTGAGAAGTTCTTCACTGTGGTCTTTTGTGCAGGGGGTGGGGGCGGATGTGGATTTCCAGTGAGATTAATTTATGGTCTGATCTTACCAAAGAGGGATGTACTTCCGGTGTGGAGCATTTTGTCCCCATGTTTGTGATGATCAGGTCTAGTATATTGTCTCCTCTTGTGGGAATGGTGACTAGTTGTTCCATTGCATTTGAGTTTATGAATTCTAAGAACCTTTGGGCTAGAGTGTTGGGGCTTGAGTAATGTTCCCAGTCTATGTTTGGGTAGTTGAAGTCTCCCAAAATGATGGTATTAGGAGAGACATTCATACTCTCCAGTGTCTTCAGGAAGGCTGTGTGGGGTTCCTGAGTTTGAGAGGGTGGTCTAGTTTTGCCTATGGTTAGTTGCACCTGGATAGTCTCCGATGCTTTGTGCGTTGCCACTAACCTGGAGGTGTGGGTATCTTTGATGAAAATGGATACTCCCCCTCCTTTTGTGGTTCTGTCCAAGTTTTGGGGCCGGAAAGCATGATATGAGGTAAAACCTGATAGTGCTGGGGTGCTCTCAGGAGCCTTGAACCAGGTTTCAGTCACTGCACAGACATCGATGTTCTCCATACTGAGAAGGGCCTCGAGTGTGTGCATCTTGAGGTTTAGACTTCTGGCATTGAGCAGCATTACCCTTAGTTTTTTTCCACTTGTGTTTTCTAGGGAGGTAGGTTTGTCATTTGAGCCTTGCCTAAAAAAGGCACTATGGGGGTGGCAAGAGCCTTGGCCAATATCCGGAAGCCCAGGGGTGACAGGTGCAAACCATCCCTTGCGAAGCAGCGTGGCTTGTCAAGCATGTCATCCCAAGCAGACAGACACTGGATCCCCTTAGAATGACACCAGTAATTAAGCCAATTGTTAAAACTGATCATTTTGTCTTTGTACTGTGGCATCATTCTTGGTGAGGGTAAGATGCTGCTCAGGGTCAGGGTCATACCGGCCTGGGCTACATAATCAGAGAGCTCCTCTATGTCTCTTTTCATGTAGTCCAGGGAGGTACGTCTCAGGTCGTTTACACCTGCATGTACAATGACTGAGTCATATTTGTACTTGCCGTGGAGTGACCTGAGTGCTTGTGTTATGTGGCGGATTCTAGCTCCCGACAGGCAGCTTACTGTGACCCTCTCCTTGTTCAGTCTGGTGAGCGGGACGTCAGTGTGCCTGACTATGGAGTCACCTATTACAAGTGTGTCTGGCATGTTGTTTGGCCTTAAGGGCTGTGACTGTTTAGCACACTGACTTTGTGAAATGTTGTCATTTGTATCAGTCAGGAAACCAATGCTCCCTCAGCCAAAGGGATGCTATTAGTAGCATTTTTGGTGTCTCCTTCTTTACTTTATGAATCACTCTTGACAGAAAGGAAATTTGAGGGTAAGCATTGCCCGTTGTCCAAGTCTCCTTGTGTGGTAGCCTGGGCCAGAATTTACCCAGCTGCCTGTTGCTTGGTGAAGCAGAAAGGTCGATTTCTCTTACCCAGCAACAATTAACTGATCTACTGGGATGGAATATTGGATGCCCATACAGTGTTCCTTGATTGCAAGGATGTGCCTATTGCCTTCAGAGCTAGCCTGCAGAGAGTGTAAGAATATGTTTCCCTCATGTATGTCTGTATCACGCCATGTGTTATCAGTGATAAGATTCAGCACTCTTGATTTTCAGATTGCTTTGAAAGCCATAAGTACCATAATCACCGACATCACATCACTGATGTTGATATGTCTGTTTATCATGCTGGTGTCCCAGGTGGTCTGAACTCTCAGAAAGGCTGACTGGGCTCCCTGCTGTGTCTGAAGCATCTGTGTCAGAATATGATTCTTGGCATCCTGTTTGAAATGGACATATGGGTTCCTTTTGACATCTTGACTTCAATATAAGTTCTCCTATTTTATGCAAGGCAGCATATGAATGGTTTCTTCCACAGACTGGCTGTGCTGGTGCCACGTTTCTCAGGTACTACTATAATTTCCTCGTGTGTAACTCTTCTAGAAGAACCATGATTATAGTCAGTGCTATGTATCCTTATATCTTCAGGAATTCCGTAGCTAATGCCTGGTTCCCTCTTGATCATGTCCTGAAAGAATATGGTCAGATGTCTACCTTGTTCTGACACAGGAAAAGTTCTCTGCTTAACAGTGTCCAGCAAGACTCATAAAAAGGATAACCCTCCTAGCTGGAATTAGATTGGAGGTGAGTAGGAGACAAAAATATCCTGAATGTGGAAAGGAATTTGAATATGGGTCAGTGCCCTGTCTGGCTCTTCTAGGACTTGGCCTGGATGAGGTAGTCACCTAGACAAGGGTAAATGTGGATGTTATTTGTCCTGCAGTTATTTGCAACTGGAACTGTGCATTTTGTGAATGCCATGGGAGCAGTAGCTAATGGCAAGCAGGAACAATTAGAAATGGGATGCCCTGCTTCAAATATGAGAAAACACCAGTGATCACTGTGTATGAGAATGTATAGGTAGGCATCTCTTTGATCAAAGTTAACAATCGGGGCTTGGCAAGAAGTGAAGTAGGAAGACCTGAACTTTAAAACTGTTTAGTGTCTCTTGAGTCTGGAAAGATCAAGTATAGCTGTCCAGCTTTTATCTTTAACAGACACTAAGAAAAGCCTAGAATAAAATCCATTGGACTTTTCAGTAATGGAAACTTTCTCTACAACAGTCTGCTGCAGCATTTCTACTACCAGGAGTTGCAGTGAGCCTAATCTTTAGTAACTAAAGGCATTCCTTGATATCGGGACAACTACGTATTACTGTCAGTATACTTGGGTTACAATCTACAGTATCAGTCTGTCTTCAGTGACTATTTTTCAACTTTTTCCATAGAGGGATAGGTAACTTCCAATCTCGAAGGGGTCTTGAAGGTCGAATGGTTGGATTTGGGATTTTGAGGAGAGAAAGAAAAGGTATGTAGCCACAACTGTTCCCTAAAATAACTTGAGCCCACAGGCCCCAGTGTTCTCTTTGTGATTTCTTTGCCACTTCGTCTGAAACATTTTTTTACCATTTGCTTGTTTATTTTTTGTCTTACACTATTAGAAGGGCCAGTGCCATAAGGGATAGTTTATGTTTTATTTTGTATATTGGAGTTTGAAACAACTGTTTCAACAGGTCCATAGGCTTAATATTCTCCTTTGGTCTTATAAATACCTTATGTAATTTGAGTCAAAGAAGCACCTCAGGTCTTTGTCTAAGGGTGCATTAAGAAGCTGCACAATCTCATCCAATAGCAAGGTTTTAAGCTTGGCTAGGCATGCTACCTGGGCACTGGCCCCATTGCTGCAAACATTGATGCTAAATCTGCAGCATCATACTCAGACTTAATAGCATGTCTGGACACCTGTGAAACAGTTTGGGCAAGTCTGGCTGTTTATGACTTTTGGGTTGCATGAAGCACTTCTCCAGGCATCTATATCAGCTGTTTGATAGCTTCAGCAGAATATCCCATTATGTGTGTCTGACATTTTACAGTGGTACTGAAGGCCAGGGTTGCAGGCATGTAAAGCTTCTAAAATAAGTTGACAATATCATTCTTCCTGATTGGGAAGAGTTTTTGAGGCTTGAAGCACGTAAGACTTCTTAGTAGCTTAGTAGCTTCCAGAGTCACCAGTGGATCTGGCAGTGGGTTCTTACAAAAGTACTTGTTTTCTTGAACCTTACAGAGCTTGTCATGCTTCCTTGGTGGGGGTGGGGGGGTGGGACTCTAGTTCCTGATGCCATTTTAGAGTCATTTAAAAAGGCTTTAGGACTAGGGAAATTGCTCTTGGCTTGGCTTCATTGTACTTCTGGGACTAAAATGTCAGTGTATTTTTTGTGTGTTGATGATACCTCTTTAGCTTTCCATTTAAAGTACTTCTTATTAGTGAGAGTATTTCTCCGAAAGATATATCCTCAGGTGAAGGGCAATAGTGCCCTCATCATCCATCTTAAAACCAAAAAGGGGGGATTTTGGGAACGTTAGTTATAATCTTCCACCTTCGTGTCTAAGGAGTTTAATATTCTCTATGGAAGAACTTCCTGTTCTTTGTACCAAATAGAGCTACACCAGCTGTGAATGGATGATCAGAACTGGGCTTCAGGTTCTGGATAAAATGTTTGGCTAACTTTCTCCAGGCTTGAAAGGGAACCTCTGAAGAGTAGACCCAGAACACTCACCTAGCATCTGACTGCAAGATGGTGGCAAGACCTGCTGAAAAGTAAATTTCCAAGCTCTGGACACCAGCATCTGCACATGGTTAGATGAGCCATCTTGGATGTCAAGGCTGACACCCAATAGTCAAGTACCTTCACATAATAAAGTAAGGAATCTTCTGTTAATATCACAGGGATGCCCACTTCCCCTATAGTCAAGATGAATTGTGCATCAGACTCATACTCCTGCTCATCTGTGAATGTTTGATAACAGGACCACTGAGATGGCTGATACTTTTATATATTGCAAATCTAAGTTTATATTGACAAGAAAGAAATAAATTAACTTGAGGGAGGCTGACATCCACCTTTATACACAGTATGTACCAATGGTTCTGGGAGGGAGGTATCTGCCCAGGCAAGAGGAAAGATGCAAAGTTGTGGAAGATAGGCCAAACACTTGACCTCAGTTAAGACATTGATACCAAAAGTGGTGACTGCAGCAGATATCCATATAAAGAACATCTTTACATTTCCCCACCAAGCTTTTCTATCCCACAGTGTTAAAGGCATTGTTAAAATTCAGATATATCACATACAGTGAATTCCTTTTACCTACATCTTTGATGAATCAGTCTTGGTGACTAAGTTATAAGCTGACTCAAGTGGTACTAACAATATCAGTGTAATCTCTGGTCAGATGTTGTTCATTCTTAAGATCAGTATTGTTTAGGAACTCCATCAGCCTACCCTGTAAATATTTCTTCATGACTTTCACTGGGATGTAAGTGAGATAAGTAGTATGCAGCTATTTGCTGCCTACTTAGAGAATCCTTTGGTGGACAGGCAGTACTGTTACCTTCCTCCAGTCATGTAGCATCACCCCAGATAAAGGCAGTACTGTTACCTTCCTCCAGTCATGTAGCATCACCCCAGATTCCAGGATGATGCTATAAATTTAGTAACTGGCTCATCAATAATTATTGTCTGCTCCTTAACTCATTCAGCCCTGAGCAGGAGGCTAATTAATCCCCAAATTACTGAATTCCTCTGAGAAAGGCAGCTACTTGTTTCATGAGTGCTTTTCTTTTTTTCTAATATTTTTCTTTTTTGTTCTTCTCTTGTATTATATGCATATTACAAGATCCAGTCATTATGCAAGATACAGTACAATCATAATTTTTTAAGAATTCAGACATAGTTAGGTACATCATGCATCAAGAGAATTTTCAGTGTTACAATGAAAATACACAGATAACATCCTGTATACACTGTATATAAATTAGTGCTACAGACAGTCATTTTCTAATTAACATTGTGTCACAGTTTCCATACTGTTTCAATACAGATACATATATAGAAAAGAGGTGATATAAAGCTCATGAGGGTGACTGCTTTTGTGCCCTTTTTCTTTTAACACTCACAATAATTTGTCATTCCACATTCAGCTAATCTTTCAAAATATGATCCAGGAGAAGCCTCCAATATTTTAGGAAACAGGAATGCTTACTTTGGTTATTGTTATATATTTATATCCTGATATATACTTTATTGCTATACTTCTGAAACCCTCCCATGATAGTTTGGTTCAATCTAGCCAGTTCTTGGTAATAATATACAATTTCATTAGAGCAAAGAGAGTAATTAGAATATGTAGGTTAAACTTGAGTAATTTTTGAGAGGCAATATGCAAAATTGCAAATTCCCATGATAATGTGGATTTTTGATATCCCATCTTTATTCTAACTCTCAGTGAGCACCATAATTTATAAGTGCATTTTCAACTCCAGAAGATACGGAGTAAATCTGCTATTTGTGAGTAACAGCACAGATAGTTTGGAGAGACCTCTGAATTTAAGTTGTTAAGTATTCTGGGGTGAAGTAAGCATTGGTGGTTATCATTAATTGAGTATATATGAACTTTTTAAAAGTGATTCATTTTAGTGTTGCTTCAACAGAATTAGATATTTGTTTATCAGAGCATTCTTTGATCTTATCAGTCCAATATTTTGAATACAATAATGATGATTGGTATTTAAGAAATATTATTAACTTATAAGTGTTAGATAACATCTTTTTTCTTTAGGGTTAGTAAATTCCATAATGTAATATATGTATTTAAGTCATTTTCATTAGCTTCAAGGTCACCAAATATTGAAGTACACAGTTCTTTGATTTGCCTTAGCATTATGATGTATCCTTTTGGAAGGTTGAGAACATTACTTATGTCTTCTAAAGACTTTTTCCTATGTCTGTAAATATCTGAAACTTTACATTCCTTAATGAGCGGATAGTTGTTCAGATTTAACATCTCTTTATTTAATCTGAGATTTGGGTTCAGATGTAATGGCTGTAAGTGGATATAAGTACTTGTTAGATTTAAAACTTCCAACCATTTCTGAAACCATACTATTCTACGTTTTGAGGAAAAGTGAAAACTGCTATTCTTTAAGCTGTCCTGATTTAAGAAAGGAAGGGCTTTGGGATTAATTTTACTGTTTTTGATATAGCTATTCCATAATTTGATCCATAGTGGGTACTATTCTTTACTCTTGGGATAATAATCAGCAACATGTATAATCCTGTTTGCACATATTATGTCATAATATAGATTGAAATCAGGTAATCCCAATCTACTCCTTTCTTTCGGCTGCATTAACTTCTGGTAACTAATTCTGCCTGACTTAGCATACCAGATAAATTTAGCTAAAGCTACATTCAGTTTCTTAAAAAAAGGTTTCTGGACTATTAAGATTGTTGCATTTAGCTGAAATAGTAGCCTTGGAAGAATATTCATTTCTATAATTACTGACTTCGAAAGGAAAGGTAGCTTCATTTTTCCCCATCTCTGGATATCCTGACCAATGTCTGACCAAACCTTTAGTAAGTCATTCTGCATGAATAGTTTCAGGCTATGTTCAAAGGTAATACCTAAATATTTCACGGTGTATTTTAACTTTATTCTTGAATCTGGAAAATAAGAGTCAGTATGGCTTATTGGATTGATAGAGAAAATTAACGACTTTATAGGATTAATTTCATAGTTTGAGACTTTTGAGAAGCTATTGATTGAGTCAAGAATTTTGCCTAAGTCTCTGTTAGAGAGTCGGAAGTATAGATTTGCCCTTACAAAACCAAACTTTACTGTTCATACTGTTAGTTAAATGTATACTATCTTCCTTGTTGATATGACAACATTGTTTGCAATTCCCACATGGACTAATAGCCTTTCTTGTATAATTCTCTATTGATACTGTCTGTTCAAATATTCTTTTAAAATTCCTCCCCGTTTTAAATGAAAAAATAGGTTCCTTCCTTACTACTTTGTACAATTCATCGTTAGTTTTCAACACACTCCAGTTAGTTCTTATAATATTAGTAACTGTGTCGGAGAAACTGTTAAATTCCATAACACAAGCCCTTTGTAATTTGTGATCGCCCTTCACTTTAACCATTGTGTTTAATGGAACTCCTAGAAGGGGCTTATATATAGTACCCCACCCATTACTTATTTCATCTAATATACATTGCACGAATTCCTTAGGGTACCCCCCGTCTTCAAACATATTACTGAGGGCATCAAATTCCCCCTTTAAGTCAATCTTGTCTGAAGTCATTCTAGCAATACGTACTGCTTGACCTTTGACCAGACTTTTTTTCTGAAAAGTGGGGTGATTACTAGTGTAGTGCAAATAACTATTACACCATGTATTTTTTCTAAATATTTTAGATTTGAATCCCTCATGAGTTTGAAAGATACTAGTGTCAAGAAAATTAATACTTTCTCTGTCTCATATATATGTGAATTTGAAAAATGTGGTGCACCCATTAGTGTATTGCATAAATGATTCAACAGAATCTTGAGTCCCTTCCCACAAAATAAAAATATCGTCCAAAAATCTCAGATACAGACGTATATTATTGTGGTAGAAGGGACTATTGAACACATGCTTGTGCTCCCATTCCAACATCACCAAATTTGCATAAATGGGGGCACAAGCTGCCCCTATCGCTACCCCACTAGTTTGTTGGTAATATTCACCCTGGAAACTAATGTAGTTGTTGTCCAGGACCACTTCCATCAATTCAAGGGTCAGGAGAATTTGATCTAAGGACATGCTAGAATATTTATAAATACTTTCACTAAAAAATTCATGTCCCTTGTGTCTCGGAATACTGGTAAAAAGATCTTTAACATCTATAGTAAGAAAACTAATGTGGTCCTTCCATACATCCATGGTTAATTTACTCAAAAATTCCCATGAGTCTTTAATCAGATGTTCAGTCTTGACTACAATCTCTTTAGTCCAGTGGTCAATATAAACCGGTAGGGGGTGAGTTTTTGAAATCCTTGCTGATACAATAGGTCTGAAAGGAGGGTCTCTAATACATTTGTGCAACTTAGGAACTCCAAATATATTTGGAATAATGGGATTCGTTTGTTTTAGATAGTGGTAAGTTTTACCGTCTATCCGATTTTCAAGTAGATATTCCTCCAACAAGGAGTACTGTATGCAATAGTAATTTCATTCTTAGATACTGGCAAATAGGTGTTAGTATCTAGTAAAATTTGTGTAATAACATTGTGATATTCTTCAATTCTATACAACACTACACCCCCACCCTTATCTGGTTTCAAAATTCTAACTTTTCTTTGAGATTTCAACTCGTTAAGTAACTTCTTTTCCCTAAAATTCAAGTTATGGGACTCAGAAGAACTTACTTTTCTAGCTTCATATATTTCTTCGGTAACACACTTTTCAAACAACAACAAAGCTGGATGCAGGGAAGGATTAACAATGCTGTTCCTATTTGGTCCTAGATATTCAGGACCTGTGATGTGTTCTGATTTGTTAAAAATCATACCTAAATATAATTTTCTAAGGTATAGTTTGAAATCAATTAATATATTTGCTATATCACCAAAGCTAGTAGAAACAAACTTAAATCCTTTAGAAAACAAATTAAAATATTCCTTATTCAATGTTGTAGTAGTGTAATTATAAATCTTAAATCCCTTATATTGACTGACAATACCTTCAGTGTCAGGCAATATAATTATTTCACTCTCTTCCCTGTTTTTTTCTACCCCTGATGCTCCCCCATATTGGTGTGTGCCTGATGGTACTCTTGTTCTGAATGGTGTCTGCCTTTACTCGCCAGCCTCTCCGACCTTCTTACCACTAAGAAATGATCGTCCTGCTCAGAGAAAGTGTCTAATTCATCAAGACGTCTGTTAGAAGGTGAATGTACCCTTTTCTCACGATAAGGCTGTTAGTCCCTTGAAAGTCTAGGGCTCCCTGCCAAATCATTAAATACTTTATTTTTGTTCTGTGTATTATTTTTGTATGGTCCGGGGTATGTTGTAAAGTCAACATATTGCTGTCTGTCCCTCTTAAACCTTTTTTGCTTTCTGAGAAATATGTTGTCTGTTCTTTTATTAATTCTATAAAGAATCCTTTTATATAACTGTTCGTATTCAGGGAACAGCAAATCATTCAAAATGTCTACATTTAATTTTTCAACTTGCTTAAACAGGGCTACTAACTCTATGTCATTGTATTTAATTAATTTATTTAACAGCCCCAACCCACACTCATCGAAAGAGGCATGAAACTCTTCCACAACTTCCACATTATAAGTAATACCAAAAGGGTATTTAAACATTCTTAGTCCCTGTGGCACCATTTTACTTTTAACACAACATTGCAAATAATTATTATCAATCTGTAAACACTTAAGCTTAAAAAGCTTTTTTTCAAACATTTGTATCATAGCATTTAAAGTAGGTGCTTATAAACTAGAAGACCTATGCATATCAGAATTAGTATCCACCACAGTGGTAAAATCAAATTCAAACTTTTTATCGAAAATAGCATTAAAACAAATGGCTTGACCATCGTCAGCCCTGACCTCCAGTGTGCTGTTACTTTCAAAACATTCACAGTCATTAGGTTGTACATTACCTTTAACGTTTTTATATGTAACACCATGTCCTTGGCCATTACTTTGCTCATAAGTTCCTTTAGCCAACTGTCCATAAGTGCCTGTTTGATTTGCCAGATGGCCGTTGGAATAATCATTCAATGTCATCCGTTGTGTGCCAAAGGCTGAGATCTGAAGTTTTCCCTGGTTTAAATGAGTATATAACAATAAAGCTGGTGCTAGTAGCAAAGGCACTTAAAGTATAAACAGTAAATATTAAATATACATTGTATTTGATTTTTTAACATAGTTCTAATGTATAGTATAAACAATATATTCAAAACTATATATAAGAATTTTATTTTAATATTTTAGTAGCAAAACACGCATGTTTTATGAAAGATTTTTTATTTATTAAGGACCTCTGTGCCTTTAAAAGTTAATTGTAGTTGAACAATGATTGAGTACATAAGCAATGATATGAATTTTGTGTTTTATCTGATGAAGTCTTGCTTCCAAGATGAAAGCACTTATTTTAATTTCATTAAAGTGTTTTGCATTGGGTGACAGTGGATTTCCATTTGTGACAGTTTGTTGAGTGAACACAATTATCTGCAATCTTTTGCCTCTTGTTTTGTTGGTACTTTGTAATCTTGAAGTGGTCTGAGAAAAACCCAGATTCTGTACAGTAGTTTATTTCTACATTGAAGAAAATCTCAGATATCAGAAAGAAGTGAAGTCTGGACCACGATTCATAGCACTGAGAATAGTATGTGAATTTTGTTGCTGATGGAATTTTGTTCCAGTAGGAATATGGGTCGAATAAGTTAAAATCTGTTATTAGGTCATTTATTGCTAAAGAGGCCTGGGTGTTATAAGTTTTACTTCTACTTTTACAGGATCAATTATAGCATTCCAGTCGCATACTATAATATAGTAATAGTTTGGAAATCTAGTTAGAATGTTATATATTTCCATGATAAAGTCTTGTTTTGCACATGGACTATACAGACTCAAGAAAATTAGAGGTTTCTGTAAACTAGTACTTTTAATTGAAAAATAGCACCATCTTCCATTTATATCTGAGTCCTGTATAATCATGTCTTTAAATAATGTTTTAATTAAAATAGCCATCCCTTACAATTTGTTTCACTACCTGATGCTATTATTGTTTTTATCCATTTTTTCCTTGCCTGCAATCATCCTTTAACATATCAGTCTCTTGTACAAATATAACATTTGCTTCTGATTTAAATGCTAAATACATACAACGTTTCCTTTTCGTTTTATCTTATATCCCTTTCACATTCCATGAGTCAATTATCCACATCTCATTTTTCTTATTATTTTCATCTTAATGCTAATTTGTTTAGATATCTTCACCTTATATTCACAAGAATAACATTTTTTTAGTGTGGGAAAATATGTCTCTGTTCATGTAGCATTTAACTCTTCCAGCTCTACCCCTGTGCCTACCCAGAAAACTACCTAGTGCAGAAGAGAATAACAGTTTAAGACCAAGATGAATGTTTGTTCTTTTGCAAGTTAGAGTTAAGCATTTATTCATACCTCTAAATAATAGAATTTTTCAAAACTTTTATACTGCAAAAAATGGTAGTTAGATACATTAAGATTAGCATCTCCTACCTGATCACATCTCCTGTCTTGCAGCTCCCTAGTTTGAAAGTGTCACCCAAATTCTACATCTTTCACTTAAAGTTGTATTTAATTATGACTGACCTTATTTAAAAGGTTAATCTCCTTTTTGTAATTGTGCGTTTCTGCCTTACACATTGACCTAAGAGTTTACTGAAGATTATTTCTTGAATTTCATTCTTTCATAAGATTTAGCACTTCATGGATCAGATATCACTTTTGTGACTTTCATTCTGCCCCTGACCCCCCTGTTCTCTCTCCTTCCTCCCCAGCCCACTTTCTCCTCCCTTTTTCTGCCCACTTCCTCTTCCTCTCTTCAAAACTCCCGCGACCAAATAGACGCCATCTTAGTTTCCCCTCTGCTGCTGTGCTGTCCAGGCTCCAGAACTTGCCCCTTCTACGTAAGTTGTAGGCTTTCTGCTAAGATTGAATTCACAAAACTGTACTGTGTGGTTATTATCTACTTTCTCGGCTGTACTAGTTGGGAGATTTTAGCAACTTGTTTTTCTGCTGCTAATGCTATACACATAGCGTGTAACACGCGAAATTAGCGCCTAAACTACAAGGGACTCGTGTATGCCGTGCTTGTTTTATCTGAGTAGTAATAACTACCCAGCTTTCTGTCATACTGTTCTAGTGTGTTAGTTTTTAATAATTTCCTTACCATTTGTACAATGTCTTATTCCTGACCAAACTGCACATGACTCACCGTAGGTAACTTGTAAAGCTTAGTAATCTTCACAAATGTGTAGCTTGCATTATTTTTAACTGATACAGCTGTTTAAAATGCTTAACTGCCTGGGGCTTGTAAAGCTTAGTTACGTAGGTAGCTTGTAAAGCTTAGTAATCTTCACAAATGTGTAGCTTGCATTATTTTTAACTGATACAGCTGTTTAAAATGTTTAATTGGCTGGGGCTTGTAAAGCGTAGTAATCTTCACAAATGTGTAGCTTGCATTATTTTTAATCTGATACAGCTGTTTAAAATGTTTTCACTGCTTGGGGCTTGACCTGTTTTATTTGGATATAACTATCTGGGGCTGAACCAAGCATTTAAATTCATCCATGCTAATCGCTCACATTCTACCTTTTTGCTCTCAGCTGCGACATAACTGCTTGTGTTTAATTTACTGTTTACAACGACATATTGATGTAATCGATATTACTGTTTTATGCTTACTTATTTTTGTTCAACTAAATCAGTGCTAGTTGCACAGCACGTAAGCCATTGTAACTTGTAAACGCTACTTACTAGTGTGAATGAACTAGCTTAAAGAGCTACCAGAGTTTTGTTTTCTTTACTGTTTGTTTGGCCGCTTCTCTATAATTTGTAGGAAAAAAAACTCTATTTTGTTTTATCAAACTGCTTTGCTACCCGAAATTGTTCAAATTTACTGTTTGTATGCTGAAAGCTGTCTACTGTGTACTCCTGATACCTTCACTGCTGCATTATAATCTCACTCCTTTCTCCAGATTTTTGTTGTTGCTCGGGCTCCTACCAACCACGCCCTAACCTCCTGAAAATCTCCCCTGAACTATCTGGATAAAAACCGGCTATCAGACACCAAATCCAAAGCTGTAAGGCCATTGTGCTCCCTGAGTTTTTCCTCAGCAAGGACTATTAAGAAAGTATGTGTACTCCTGTAAATGTTTGCTACTTCTAAATTTGATTCTATCAGGTCGCAGTGCGCTCCCCTGCCAGGCTAGCCAGCAGCCACTACCCCCCCCTCTTTTGCTGCTTTCATCTCCTAGTTCCCACCTTACTTTTTACCCCCTCTTTACTGCTCCTACTCTAGCTCTCACCTTATTCTCTCCCCTTCCCTGATCCTGATAGCCCCCTCCCCCTTTACCTGTTCCTCTCCCTGGGGTCACTGCTATTTTAGACCATCTGAACACTTGGGGGTGCTCCCCTACCTTTCCACCGTCACTACTTCCTTACCCCTCCTTCCTCTTCTCCACTAAATTGGCCCTTTAACTCCTTTCCTCTGCCCTCTCCCTCAATGCTGTCCTAGATTTACCTACCCACTCTTAGCTTATACTGCCCTCCTCTACCCTTTTTCCTTGGAGTTTTTTCTTTTTTTTTTTAACTTCTCACTCTGTCCCTCTCCTCTGCATCTACCCTCCACTCCACTTCTCTGTAGATCTTTCTTCCCATTTTACTCTCTGCGAGACTTACCTTAGTCTATTCACTCCTTACTGATTGTCTTCCTCTCTTTCTCCTCCTCTGGCTCTTCCTGCTCCGTTCGCCCTGCGGGCTCACTCCAGTCCCCTACCCTGCCCCCAAATTCCACCTGCCCCTAGCACATCTACATTTATCCCTCACTAACTCCTCCCACCATTCTTTTTCACCACTCACAATCTTCTATTATCTCCTCTTTTCCTCCATCTGGTAGCCAATCCCAACCACTCTATAATTTTCTCCTCCTACTCCTACTCCTCCCTTTTCTCTTACTCCTCCCCTTCTCATCTCACTTAATCCTCCCCTCTCCTATCCACTTTCTACTCCCCCTTACCACTCACTTCCTCCTCTCCTTCTCTAAGCTTGACACTTCATTTCCTATTTTTCTCACTTCCTTCTTCTCACCCATTCCAAATATGCCCTCCCCAACCCTCTTTTCCTACATACTCCCTTGCTCCCTACTTATCTTACTAATTCCTATCTATCATGCTACTTCATACTCGTCTAATGCCCCCCCTTATATACCACCTTTTCAAACTACCCCACTTACTCACCCACAACCTCTTCTACTCTCACATTTTCACTCCATTTTCCCCTCCCTTAAACCTTCTACACCTTTTCCAGCTCAAACTATTCTCTACCTCTTCTAAAAGATCCTCTCTTACACCTCCACTCTCCCCAAACATCTTCCTTCAATCCAAACTCAAAAGGCTAAAACTTATCTCTTGTAATATCCTAGCCTTATCTGGAGACATACATCCTAACCCTGGCCCTTGCCTCACTCCTAGCAACTCAATCTCTTCTTCCTCTTCATCCCCTACTTTAACCAAACTTCTCCCCCCTTCTCCTTCTTCTTCATCTCTCTCTCATAACACCCTTAAAATCTTCACTATCAATGCCCAGAGCCTCAACAACAAAATCCACCATGTTCATGCTTGGATCAACCTCAACCAACCCGATATCTTAGCCATCTCTGAAACTTGGCTAAAACCACATATCTCTGATTCTGAAATCCTTCCTCCAGGTTTCCACATCCTCAGGAGTGACCGCTTAAACAAAAAAGGTGGAGGCTCTGCCCTTATCTACTCTAACCTTCTATCCCTAATCCCCCTGCAAATCCCAACCCCACATTATAAAAACACTGAAATAACAGCAGGACTACTTCGACTGAATAAACATAAAAACATCTGCATTATTTCCTTATATATATATCTCCAGGCAACAATATCTCAACCCTAGAAAATATTCTTCACTGGGCCTCATCTGAAATAAAGTATGAAACCTTCATTCTTGGCGATGTTAACATCGACTGGAATAAAATCAACACACCCACCCCCTCCCTAGCTATTAACCTCTACAACTTCACCCAAGTAATACATTCTACCACCCGTCCTAACAAAATCCACGCCCCAGGGTCCATCTTAGATTGGATCTTAGCCTCCCATCCAAACAAAATCTCTCTCTCTGGTACTTTCCCTAACACCTTCAGCGACCATATCCCTGCATACATCCATCGCTCTACTAACTCCTCCCAATACCAACATCATTACATTCAAACCCGTAACCTTAGCAACTTCGACCCCACAACTTTCTCTAACATTTTTAAGCAAATCAACTGGCAAATCCTAAACTCTCTCCCCCTTGACAATGCTGTCGAGCACTTTAACTCTATCTTCCTAAACACGCTCAACTCCCAAGCCCCCCTAAGAAACAAGCGAATCAAAACCAATTCTGCTCCTTGGCTTACCAAAGAGACTAAAAATTCCATGCATCTCAGAGACAAATCCTGGAAACTTTATCAAAAAACTAAACTGCCTACTGCCTGGCTCCAATACACCCAACTCCGAAACCAAGTAAAAAACTTAATCACCTCAGACAAAAAAATCTACTACAATAAACTTCAATCCAACCATACTAAAAACCCAAAACAATTCTGGAAATCTGTTAACTCTCTTCTCCATCCCGGGTCAAGAAATAACCCCTGCCCTGATCCAAATTTAACTGACAAGGAAATGAGCACTCACTTTAATACCTTCTTTACAGACTCTATAGCTAAGCTAACCAAAACTTTTCCAGACAAAAATCCTCCCAACTTCCTCAACCCCACCTCCAACATCCCTAATAGCCATCCCTCCATGTTCCAGCCCAAACCAGTTTCCACAATGTATATAAAAAAACTCTTATCTAAACTAAAGCCATGCTCTAATGCCCCTGACAACATTCCCCCTCTTTCCTCAAATATGCTGCTGAAGGTATTGCTCTCCCGATTAGTATCCTGATCAACTGATCCTTAAAAGAGTCTTACGTACCCAAACTTTGGCGTTCTGCCTACATTCTTCCTCTTCACAAAGGAGGCAAAAACACCTCCATTTCTAACTTCCACCCCATTGCCCTTCTCTCCCCACTATCTAAAATCCTAGAAAAATGCATCCACCACCAACTTTTACCCTACTTAACTCAGAATCAGCTACTCACACCCACCCAACATGGTTTCCGTCCCGGCCACAGCACCATAACTGCCCTACTATCCTTCCTAGAAACTATCAATCAAGCCCGAGATACCGGACTTCTTGTATCAACTATTCTGCTAGATCTTTCCAAAGCCTTCGACACCATCTCCCATAAACATCTTCTCTTCCATCTCTCCAACCTTAATCTCTCCCCCAACACTCTATCCTGGTTCTCCAGTTACCTTTCAGACAGATCTCAGGCTGTCAGATGGAAAGCCTCCACCTCTTCCTTCTTACCCAAACCTACCATCCTTGACCCCCTGCTTTTCAACATCTTTATAAATAACCTTCACACTGCCCTCCCTGACACTACAGTCATCCAATACGCTGATGACTCCATCCTAGTTTGTTCTGCCTCCAACCCTTCTGAACTTCTGTCCAAAACTCAAAAAGCTTTCTCCACTACTGAAAAGTGGATGCACCAAAACCATCTCTCCCTTAACTCCAATAAATCTAAAATACTAATTTTCCTTCCTACCAAGGCATCTTCCTTTAACAAAAACTCGTTCAATGTCCAAAGCCTAACCAACACTCCTATAGAAGTGGTCCCTTCCGCAAAACTCCTTGGCATCACCATTGATGAACAGCTCAAATTTGATCTCCACATTCAACAAAACATAAAGAAAACCCACCAAAAATTAGGTATGCTCTACAGGAATAATCAATTTCTTTCTAACTCCTCTAGGCATACCTTAGCCATCACCTACCTCCAACCCTCTCTCCTTTATGGTGCCCCACTTCTAACTAATCTTTCTGCTTCCAACACCTCAAAACTCTAAGCTTGCTATAATAAGATCTCTAAATTTGCCACCAAATCCAAAACCTGTACTCACCACTGCCATGCCCTACAATCTCTAAACTGGTTAGAACTCCCTAACTACCTTGACTATCTCCAACTAACTACTGCTCACAAATTAATATTTTATCCAGAAAAATGCCCTGCCTTATCTAACATCCTTCCCCCTTACATCCCTAACCGATCTCTGAGATCTGAACACCAAAACCTAATCTCCATTCACAAACCTAAGCATCCCGCTGGCCAGCTCCTACTCTCCTTCTCTCTTGGTAGAAAATGGAACTCCCTCCCACCTTCTCTTAGGACCATCCCTAACTCTGACTCTTTCAAGACCCATCTTTTCTTACACTTATCCTCCAAATGGAAATGTCCTTGCTTTCACCCAGTATAAATTCTAGAAACTTTCTCCACCTTGACCTCTATTCTCTAGCACCAATCTACTATATACTCTCTTAATTTCATTCTATGTTCCCCCTATATGGTTATAGCTGACTTTCAGTTGACTGTAAGTATGTAAATACTGTTCATATGTAGCAAAAAAAAAAAAAAAATTTAACTTTTTTTTCTTTGCAGACTCTGCATCTTGGACATTGTACTTTTATGATTGTATGTTATGTAATCCTTACTGCATTGCCTACTACTGCATCTCACATATTCTTAACTGTTTGTGACATTGTATTATCATCCATTACTGTATGTAACCTTGATTGTACTGTTTTTGGAGCTTTTCTCCCCGGGCCTCCACAGAAAATGGGTACTTCTTGGCCCAGTGGACTTCCCCCAGTAATCAAACTGAAATAAATAAATAAATAAAAAATATATGCAATGACATCTTCCTATTTATTTTCATTTAAGGTAGTAATACATATATTGTGCAAATTCTTGGTCATTGGTTTGAAAAAAACAAAGTTTAAACCAGAAAACAATTTTCTGAAACTCAGTACTTCACTGTTTCAAAACACAGTATTAACTGACCATTTAAGTACTCTAGATACCAGGAAAGACTGGCCAAAGCACCCTGGGATTAGTTGTGATAATATAGTAGTACTGCATCAAAAGGTATTTCATACTAAAATAAAGGTATCTGTAGATCTTTAGCCCTATTTAAGCATCAAAACAGACATTTCACAATGCAGGAACAGAGAATAATATGCCCTATCAAAACAACTGTAATGCCTTAAAGGTTTGATGAATAGCAAAGAAAGTTTTTCTGAACATTTAAAATCTTAACATTCTTGCACAAAAAGCATCTGCATTAGCTTAGAATTTATTACCAACAACCAGCATAAGCAACCATGCAATATGTATATAGTATTGCATGGTCTTAATGAGAATGAGTTTGTAACATGCTTATTCCTTTGAAAGTGAACTCATATCACGTCTTCATTGTTTTATTTATGTTTTGAGCACCCAAAGTAATTATAATCATCAGGTTATTCAGTTTTAGTTTCAGAGCAGGGGAAAACCCTGGCAACTGTTCACATTACTCATATGTTTATATTGCCAATAGCATTGGAAAGCCAATAGTACCTGGTTTACAGTCTGATAATTGCTTCATATAGGAGTTACCAGTAGTTACAAGGGTTCTGGAGCTTTATATTTGTATAACTTGCTTTACAATTGCTAGAGTTTTCACCATGCCCATAATTTTCCACAGATTACTGCGAGAACAATTTAAGGCAGAGACTTAAAGCTTAACAGCTTGACTTGGCCCTAAAGAGATAATAACATTTTTAACTGGTGTATACCATGCTAATATTCATCAACACTTATTTAAAAAGTGCCTGAAGTTTACATAATATACGTTACCACACTATGTCTTCTATTCAAAGGACCATTAATGCTTTAGTTGTTGCACCTTATTTTCCACATAACTGTGTTTTATACCTTGCTAGGGCTGCTCATATGCTAGGTAACAACATAAAAATGTTACCAATTGTAAGCAAAAAGAAAAGTTAGAATACATAGCTCTTACTTTGCAATTTTCTTATTATGTGACAGATGTGCTATGTTTCAGCTCCTTTAACGATTGAAAGCCTAAAACTTCATATAGTCATGCATTCTTTATCCTTTATCATTTAAGATTATATCATTTTTAACCATTTAAGTGAACTTACTTAATTGAGCAATTTATATTCTTTCAAAGTTCATGTGCCTTTACATAAGAAGACCAGTCTATGATTTACTAAAATGAAAGCATAGGTTTGCACAGAGTTGAAACTCTTCACTATCGTCCATAGATGTTTTGTATTTATAGTTAAAAGAAATACATTTTTGTCTGCCATTCTCCATATTTTACAGTTCAACTTCCAGTAATTCTTTTCAATCTGGTGGGATTTCTTAGGGGTTTGGATAAACTGATTTTCATTCTCAACCTGAATCAGTTTGAAGTAAAAGGAAACATTGTTTTTTCTTTAAACGTTCATTTTTTGAGCCATATATTTGACAATATTTAATTGCGAATAGCCCAGTTTGAAGGGGAAGGGAGAGAAAAGATCACAACCCGGAAAAACTGCCCATGCATGTAGCAGGATCCTCCAAGGTATTTGAACATGGCACACACATCATTCCGATTTTTAGTTTCCCCCTTCGGTTAGGAGAACAAAATGTCCCATCTGTGCTATGGTTTCTTTTTTATATACTTTCAGGACTGCCCCATTACAACAAATCTTACCAATTACACCTGTTGAGATTTTACTCTAGTTTTAGCATCTGGCAATTCATTGAAGATTTTCATAAACACTGCTTTTGCTGTTTCAATCATGTTTAACATCATTATTTTGGAAGACTTATGTGTTTGGATACTTCATCTGGAATTTGTTTTTTTTTTTTTTTACTATTAGATAAGCACAGAATGGAGACAGTCATTGCCTTTGCTGCTTTATTTGGAAGGGTAGGTCCTGTGCAAACTTTATTTTGCTTCCATTCTATATGATATGTTCTTTTTTTTTTTTGCTGCCATGAGAATTTTGTTAACATCTTGGTGTTTGAGGAACTTCGCATAAATTTGTGTTTATCTAAGTGTCTTGTTTTGTGCAGAGCTCCATGTGCTCTTTCAATCACCATCTCACCAGCTTCTGAATAATTTTCTAAAAGGCAGCCCACGACTTGTTTTATTGTTTCTAATAATTATGCTTGCTTGTATTTCTCTGGGATGCCTCAAATTAATATACTGCTCCTTCTGCTTCTTGCCTCCAAGTCAGTGATTTTTTGTTGCATCTCTTAAATCTTTTTATCATTTGTTTCATTGTCTTTTTGGATTTGGTTTATTTTTAACTCATTTTTGGATACTTTAGCTTCTGTAATGTCTAGTCGTGAAGCTATTTGCCTTAATGTGTGTCTAAACTCTGAATGTTGGTTTGAGAAGTTTTGAATGACTATTTGAAGAGGTAGTAATGCAGATTTTAGGTCATAGGTGTTTGCTCAGCTGTTGTTGAGAGTTTCAGGTTCTCTTATAGCTTTGTGGTTTTCTGCCTTTTGGTTATGGTTTCTTTTTCTGGTGTAACCACTTGCGAGTATTTGGTTTTAATCATTTGTGCTTCCATTATTTCAGTTCCGCTCATCATTTTGGCTCATTCAATCTTTCTTGGCTTCTTATCATTCTTAATCTGCTGTATCAGGCCATTATCTCATGTTCATTCTTGTGCGGTATTTTTAGAGAGAAAGTTTACTTTGCCCTTTACTGGATATCAGTTTAGCTCTTCACAAGAGGCATCGCTTGATCACGGGCATATTATTTATCAATAAAAAGCTCTTTATATCTTCTATTTTTTATTTTATTTTTCAAGTTATTTGTTCGGGACTTTGGTTAGCTCGGTCTGCACTTTTATTTTCCATTCTTGCTGTATCAGATCATTGTCATGTGTTTGTTCTTGCATGAAATTCTTAGAGAAAAAGTTTGTTTCACTCTTTATAGGATACTCAGTTTAGCTCTTCACTAGAGGCGTCACTTGGTTGCGATTGCAATATTTATAATTAAAAAGCTTTTTAGATCCTCCTTTTTATTTTATTTTTCATGGATTTTGTTCATCACACTTGGTTAGCTTGGTCTGCCCTTTTTATTTTCTGTTCTTAGATCTCTGTATCTGGATGTTATTTCATGTTCGTACTTGTGCAGTGTGTCTCAAATGACATTTGTTTTGTATTTTCCAGGATACTCGGGTTAACTCTTCATTGAAGGCATTGTTATGGTCGTGGGTATTTTATTTATTGAACAGAAGTTTATTGGACCTTAATTTCATGGCTTACATTGATTTTTTTGTTATTTTTTTAATGAGCCACACTGTTAACGTGGTCACCGAATCTCCGCCATCTTGGAACCCCCATGAGAGCTTTTCTTGAAATTTCCCTACTGAAATTCTTTACTGAAAACATACCTTGTATAATTTTCACTATCCCATAAATATAGGAAGTTACAAAAATAATGTGAAATACAAAAGCTCTTCAGTGCACAATGAGATATGCGCTTGTGATTCTAACAAAGATCTCTGTGGCGATTCTAATTTTATATTGCAGATTTATGAAAGCAAATGGTATATTTTATTTGCCAACAATTATGGTCAAACAAGGGGTTTTATAACCATAAGTGTGCAAGACAGAACCGATGTGCCATCAGAAGACTTATAAATCTGTTTCAGAGTTTTCCACTGATATATGACAACAGTAGATTGCAGACTGTGTTGTCATAGTGCACAATCTTTGCAAACCATGTATATAATATTTCACAATATTATAAAACAATATAAAAACATGCATGTCGGCTGTCGAGTATCACTGCCAAATTATATGCCTTAACATTGTGTCTAAGATTACACCATTCGTTCACCTGTCTTTCAAAAACATTTTATTATATTAATACAGCTATAAAAAATATTAATATTCATAACTGATATATCAAACAAATATTTATATCTCAGAATGTCTTCACAATGCTTACTAAATTAATGTTGTTTTTTTACTAATACCTAATACCTACGTATTCCACCCAAACATGGTAGTATTGTATCCCATTTTTGCATTATTAATGTAAATATGGAAAATATATATTTTATAACATTTTGCAAGCACTGCTTAATACAT